>NW_008575173.1:0-220 GCF_000257125.1 Entamoeba nuttalli P19
AAATACCTAGAAGGCGACTATGGGGATCGGTCCCATGACCTTCTCTTTACGAGAGAGACGCTCTGCCACTGAGCTAAGCCGCCTTATATTATTATTCCCTATTTTTATCTTTACACTTACCTTATATATATTTATTATCTTTCTTATTATGTTAATTATTTATTATCTCCCATTATATCCTTTTATTCCTTTATTATACTTATACTATACAAATCTTCCT
>NW_008575174.1:0-318 GCF_000257125.1 Entamoeba nuttalli P19
TTTTTACTTTAGTCCTAGACTTTATTATTTCTTCTTTATATATATTATCTTATTCTACCTTATTCTACTTTATTATCCCTTATATATGTCTTTCTATTTATTCCTTTTTTATTCCTCTCTATATTATCTTTTCTTATTTTATATTCTCTATTCTTCTTATTTTCCTCTTTTTATATTCTTATATTCTTATATTCTCTTTTATATCCTGTCTTCTTATTCCTCTTATTATTCTGACTTATATTCCTTTTATATTTTGACTTATTCTTTATACTCTTATATTTGTATATTCTAACTTATTCTTTATATTCTCTTTTATTT
>NW_008575175.1:0-3423 GCF_000257125.1 Entamoeba nuttalli P19
AAAATAGTTATAAATAACATAAAAAAGTGAAAAATTTAACATTAAAATGTTGATAATACATCAAACTTAACAAATCCTCGCATATATTTGTTCTGCGATATTGTGGACATCAGTATCATGTTCATTCTTTAATAATGTTGAAAGTGCAAATTTTACGTCTTGTGAAGATGAATGAAGTTTTCCTAATGCAATTAAAGTACTAATTCTCACATTAGAAATCGGATCATCTAACATTAGAATTAAGTTTGGAGTAGCTTTTGTTGTATATTCTTCATTTCCTTTACTTACAGCAGCAAATGCATAAGCCAATCTATATGTTATTTATTTCCTTAAACTGTTAATTTAAAAATAAAAGAAAAAGAGACAAACGCTTGTCGTTGATGGCAATTACCTTTTTGATATGTCAAGAATTGATTAAATAATATACTTCTCTTACTTTCATTTTCTTTTAAACAATTCTCAATTTCTTTTAAAGCAACTTCTCTAACACCAAAAAATCCACTCATTGTTAGTTTAACAAGGACATCATCATAAAATGACATTGTTCTTAACACTGGAAGATGTTGGGCAATACTAACTTTCACTCGGAAATTACTTTCTTCAACAAGACTTCTAAATAAATCACTAAACCTTCCTGTATCTAATGATAATACATCACAAATATATCTTCTCATTTCACTTTTAATACCTGCACTTTGGTCATTAGCTAATTTCTCAAAAATATTAAGTAAAATATTCTTATTATGTGCGAGATCAAATACTTGTTTAAAGATAATATTAACTGTGTTTCTCATTATTTCTTCTATTGAATCACAACTCTTTTCCATAAGATTAAGAAAATATTCTTCTTCTTCAGGATATAATTGGATAAGATAAGGAATTATTTTAATAAGACAAACATCAACATTATCATTAAAAGTTGTGAGTTTTCTAAAAGTATCAATGAAGTTTAATTCTTTCATTTTATATTGAATTCTTTCATTTCTAATAATTGTTGGTAATATTTCAATACATCCTGCAACAACTTGTTTTTGTTCATCATGAGTAAGTTCAATATATTGATTGTACACATTATCAACATCTTCATCAAAAATTTTATCAATTACATATTCCATTGACCTAACAAATTCTCTTCTAATAATCCATGCTTTATCATGAGGAATTTTCAAATAAATTTTCATAATGTATTTTTGCATTGCCTCTTTGTTAAATTTATTACTTGCCAAATAACAAATCATTCTAAGTGCTTCCTTTCTATAACTATATGTCTCATTTCCATAAAATATTTCAATACCACGTGCAATCCATCCATAATCACTTTCTACTAATCTTGGCATTATGCCTAATACAACATCAACAACTGTTGTTTCTTGATAATCTTCTTCTGTAAATGAACCTCTAACTACAGGAACAAGAAAATATTTAAATGTGTCATCATCAAGATACGAATATGCTGCTACTAATGCTCTTGCTGCTGATGACTTTATTAATGCAGAACTTTCTGTTCCAACTAAAAAGTCAGATAATGGTTGAATAAAACATTGGATACATCTTGATTTTGTTTTTTCATCTGCATCTGGTCCTTTCATTAGTACTTTAACTAATTTAGGAACTATTTGAATCAAAGCGTCTTTGTAAGTTTTATCTGCCTCATTACTTATTAATACACGAAACACTGCCTCCGTCAATTTTTCACTTGATGCAACAGCACCTACTTTTTCAAATCCTGTTACTAATTTCCGAAGTGTTTGATAACGAATTGTTGCTGGTTGGTTTATCATCAAATTTGTTGGATATGTGCTCAATATTACTTTCGGAGTATCTTCGTTCGACATAAGATAATCTAACGTTTAAGATTTTTTTTTATTTTAAAGTTCTTAATAATTAGAGAAATTCCCGATTATATAGGAAAAATGATATGAAGGGTTTTAATTGTCTCTTCAGGACAATATAAGAGAAACAAAAGAGGTTTGGTACCACAAACCATGTTAATAAGACTAAATGATGTTTTAATAAAGAAATATTCAATCTTATTATTCTTTTGAATGAGAAAAGAAAAATAAAAATGAAGCAAGAAAAGTAAAAAGGAATTTTTTAGGGGAAAAGAACTTAAAAAAAATTTTTGATTTAATAAAAATTAATGGAAATTCCTATTCCAGAAGAAGCTTTTGATAAATCAGCATATTTTAAAATTGATCGTTTAAATGATAGAAAAGGATTAGCAACAGTTATTTTACTAATGTTATGGATTACTTTATTTACTGTTATGGGTTTTGTTAAAGACCCCAGAAATGTGTATGTTAATACTTCTCAAAAACAATGGATTTCAGGAGAATTGTTTAGTTATGTACATTACAATATTTTAGTAATTTCAGTAATTATAATTATTTTATTATTCATTGGAACTCTTTTATTCTATCGTATTTTACCAACAATAATTACTTAGTTTGTGTTTAATATATCTTATTCTAAAATGATATTTATTGAATAGTTTAAATTTAGTTCTTTCTGTTGTAATACCAACAATTATATTTCCTGTATTACTCTTTTATTTAGGAATGAATAATGGATTATCACATCATCCTTTAGAATTAATTCTTACTATTGTTATTGTTATTCCTTTAATTTATAAAAAGATGGGGTATTTCAACTTTAATTGGACAATTACATCTATTGTTTATAATACCTCATTCAGTTTTTTCTTCTCATCAATATTAATTATCCTTCCTACAATTATGTTGATTGTTATCTTTACAATTATTATTATGTTAATATTTCATAGTATCATTTCATTAAATCTAATAGGATATCCAGGCATTACACCACCAATGGGTTTTGTTGCAAGTGTTTTATTAATGATATTTTCTAATATGTTTTATTATATCTTTGAGTCAATAATTACAATGTTCCTCTCAGCTACTGTTTCATATAAATTACATGAAAACAAAGGGCTTCATCCAATAGAAGCATTAATCAAAACATTTTCATATCGTTTGGGATCAGCATCATATGCTATTGAATCTAGTTTTATTTCAAAGGCAATTTCATTATGCAAATTACTGATAAAGATACCAATTGGTACAACATTTATTGGAATGAAATTAAAAAAATTTATTGAAGAAAATAATTCAACACAAACATCTATTTCACCTTTTGTATTTATTGGATATTATGGACATACTTATATTCATTCTAAATGTGGACTAAATGAAAAAATTAAACAAAGTTCAATGAGTAGTATTTTTGATGAATTACATTTAAAAGAATTAATTAATATCTTTGAATCAAGTATGTGTGGATTAGTCATGACTCTTGTTCTTCTTCTTTCCTTCATATATTATGGTGGGAGTGTTTCTTATTTTACAATATTATTACTAATGTGCTCTTCTCAAGTGATTGGTTTAATTGGAACATTAATCAAAT
>NW_008575176.1:0-1450 GCF_000257125.1 Entamoeba nuttalli P19
TTGGCTAAAAAGCATAAAGGATTAATGTTATCTGTTGAACACCGTTTTTATGGTGCTTCAACTCCATCACTTGAAATGGATAAATTAATTTATTGTACTGCAGAACAAGCATTAATGGATTATGTTGAAGTTATTTCTCATGTTCAAGAAGAAAATAATTTAGTTGGACATCCAGTTATTGTTCTTGGTGGATCATATAGTGGTAATTTAGCTGCTTGGATGAGACAAAAATATCCTAATGTTGTAGAAGGAGCATGGGCATCATCTGCTCCAGTAGAAGCTGTAGTTGATTTTTATCAATACCTTGAAGTTGTACAAAATGCACTTCCTAAAAACACTGCAGATTTATTATCATTTGCATTTGAACAATGGGATAAAATGACTACTACTGAAGAAGGAAGAAAAGAATTAGGAAAGATTTTCAATACTTGTACTGAATTTGGTGAAAAAGATATTCAAACATTTGCAGAGTCTATTGGAACAGCCCTTTCTGGTTATGTTCAATATAATTCTTCAAATTGGAAACCTTCATATGAGAGTACTGATTCAATTTGTGCTGAAATTAATGAGGATATTGTTAATAAATACCCATTATTTATTAAAGAAAAATATAATCCAGAATGGGCTGATAAAGAATGTACTCCATCTTCTCAAGAAGAAAGTTATAAAACATTACAAAATACTTCTACTTATGCTGAAGGAAATGAAGATGCTTCTGGTAGGTCATGGTTTTTCCAAACATGTATTGCTTATGGATATTATCAAGCTGTCAGTGAACAGTCATCAGTTAAATGGGGTAAATTAAATCAACTTCAAGGAAGTATTGATATGTGTAAAGACATTTATGGTATTGATAAAGATACATTATATAATGCAGTTGATCATATCAATGTTAGATATGGAGGAAAGAAACCATGTGTAACCAATGTTGCTTTTACAAATGGTAACACTGATCCTTGGCATGCTCTTGGAGTTACTGAGTCTGATCATCAAGAAGGTAATTTAGTCCAGTTAATTGACAGAACATCTCATTGTTCTGATCTTTATTCAGAAAAAGAGAATGATGTTCCAGAATTAAAGAAAGCAAGACACAATGAACTTAAATTCTTTGCTCAAGTCCTTGCTAATGTCCCTCAAAATTAATTCAAAATTTAATTTTTTTTTCTGTTACTTTTTAATATTAAGATCTTTGAAAAAGTATTTCGTAAATATTTATATTAACATGAATCGTGTTCTTGGTTTTGATATTAAAGTTACTCAATTCACTCAAATAGAAAATGTCGATTATTATCAAATAGAGTTGTTTATAAATGGAATTAAAAGAAAACAAATATTAAGAAGATATAATGAACTGTTTAAGTTTAATGAAGAATTAACTAATAAATTTGGTAATCTAATCCCATCTTTTCCACCAGCAACAGTATACCTTATAAAACCAACACAAGAACAA
>NW_008575177.1:0-512 GCF_000257125.1 Entamoeba nuttalli P19
GTTTTCTTAATGAATCACTGAGTGAATATACGTAAATATGCCATATAATTAATATAATATTAGCAATAAACACAATGATTCCAGCAATGAAGATATTAAACATTGAATTTTTTCCTTTAAATTCAAGTTCATATCCATAATAAAGCCAAATACCATAAGATGCGATATATTGTAAAATTACAAATATTGTTAAAAAGATATGATGTAATGCTCCTTCTATTATTTTTGGTACTACAAATGGAAGTAAAACAAACCACCAAATGAAATATTGCATTGTATATACTTTATTAAATGCAACAAAAATACATGTCATAAGATAACAACAGAAAATAATATCTTTTTTACAATATCTAAATCCAATTGCAAGTAAACAAAATATTTGTGGAAGGAAAGAAATTAATGATCGTATTGTTGATTTAGGGAAATCAAATGATAATGATAGATAATACCAATAGACTGATAAATTATGTCTATGATCTGTACGTGTTCCATGATATAAATAAGTTTCCCAA
>NW_008575178.1:0-496 GCF_000257125.1 Entamoeba nuttalli P19
TTAATGTTTCTGTTATCTTTTGTTATGAAGAGAAGAGATAAAGACTACTAAGATATGTTCAGAAAGCAGAGTTATTTCAATAGTTTATGATTTGTTCTATGTCAAACAGAGAATATTGATATTGATTGACTATTTAATTATTTCTATTGTTATGAATGATGTTTATTTCATTATTTTGTAACTCTGAATATCCATATTGTAACATATTAGTTTTATATGAACATCACTTCTTATACCATGCAAAACAATGACAAATACTATTAACACTATTCTTGTTTTATTCAATATTTAATGACAAACTCTCTGTTAATTTGTTTGTTTTCTTCTTATCATAACCCATCCTCTATCAAGAAATATACTCAATAAGTATTTGCTCTTTTATTATGAATTAGTATCTCTCTTATTTATTGAGAACATTCATTTATTACTCATGTACGTTCAGTATTCATATGGTTATGCAAATAGAAGTACAACATGATTTGATTTCTCTTTTTGT
>NW_008575179.1:0-1720 GCF_000257125.1 Entamoeba nuttalli P19
ATTGAGATATGTTCAATAGATTGATTGATAATTGGGATTGCTAATAAATACCCTCAACAACTAACACAATACAACCAGAGTCAATTGTAAGAAATCTTCTTAAATCAACTGCACAAGAAATTAAATTGTCTCTGTACTATTTCCATTTTTATCAAACAATCATTTCTATGCAATCACCTCAGTTGTAAGTAATGTCATTTGAACTGAAATATGTATTGATATATACCATTTGGTAAAATAGTAAAATTGTTCTTTGTTAACTTTATAGTAATAGCCATCATACGTTTATTAAATGAATCATCTAAAACAGATTAAATAGATAAGAATTTTTGAAATAACTACAGACGTGTCTTAAAACACTTTTGGTATATTTTACTTAATTGTTTGTCTTTGATGAGCAGAGGGTAAACAACATTTATCTACAATGACTTTATGACTTATTTCAATGGAACATATTTTGTCTTTTTCATTATTGAAGAGGATTAATAATGGTTGCTCAAAGAGAACAACAGAACTAAAGTATTTTTCCAATGATATTGAAACATAACAAAAAAGTTTATTTCTTGTATTTAAAAAGTATTTAAGATGCAATAACAATCCACTTTTAATAATGGAATTAAATGTAAGATGTTTTTGTAAATTTACCAGACAATTTTTATGTTATGAAGTTAAGAGTGTGTGAAGTTGATTCCAATGAATCTTTCTTCAGAATATCAACTTTCACTGTTGTGCTGTTTGTTATAGTACTGACTATTCATAACCAATCAATAAGTACATGTTTTCATCAATTGCTCACATTATTCTTCTACATGCTCAAGTTTACCCAACATAGCAAATGTGCATTAAGTCACATGTACTTCAAATATCATTTCATTATATAACAATTTAATTTAAATTATACAATTCAATTATTTGATCTTATACACTTTATTCTCAAAAAACAGATTTTGAACATTATACATAAGCATTTTGAAATTTCACTTCTCAAAAACAAAAATGTTACAATAACTTAAACAGAGAGTTAAATATGCATGAAAATGTAAGTTATAATAAAATAATCAAAATGTATCTCCTTTATAACAACGAGTCTCACTAATTTTTACTATAGAAATCGTCAAATAATAACAACTAACATAACAATAAAACTATAGTATAATTAAGTTCATTGTATTTGTCAATTAGTTAAAGTCATAATAATTATTTCATTCAAACAACTGTGAATATAACAAGTAGATTAAATAATTCTATCACACACTACAAGAGGTGGAATAATAAAGTTACACCATGACAATAATTGAAAACAATTAAATCAAAATAAAGACTGTCTAACAAAAAGAAAGGAAATTCAATATTTAATTGAAATGTTACGTGTAACTAAATCTTTATGGAAATTATAACATAATAATACCAATTTTAAAAAAAAAACTTAGAAAAACTCAATTAGAATAAGCAATCAAAATATTCATAACGTTACCAATAAATGTATTTAATTCTAAGTAATCCTATCAACGTTTTAAATACATTGAAACTAACTTTTATTTCATTATAATATTAAGAGTTTGAATAACCCATACCACTAAATGTTTAATGAATCAAAATTAATTTAAATGATGAAAAAGAATAAATACATTCTTGTATTAAAAATAAACTCTCTTAAATAATAATTTTCTATACTTCTTAAATAATCATTTAACACTCATAAAATTTAAGCTTCCAAGTC
>NW_008575180.1:0-7693 GCF_000257125.1 Entamoeba nuttalli P19
TATTTGATTTGAATGAATAAACAATACTTTTAGGTATGTTTAAATAGTCCACTATTTTTCGAATAGGAAAAAGAAAATAAAACAGGGTTGTAACTTTTCTTGAAATAGTATGTAATTATTTATGATTTTTCAAGGAACGTTTTAGAAATCGGACGAAAATTCATTTTTTTAATTTTCATTTTTTGAAAGGATGACTCTTCCTTATCTGTCATGAAACGTGGCAGGGTTGTTCTTCTTATTGTTTTTAGAGGTTTTTATAAAATATTTTATTCCTTTGTTTTCTTTTTATTTCAATTTCTTATCTACCTTTTCGAGAATTTGAAATTTTTCATCTTGTTATAATTTGAGATATATCACATTTTTCGTTTTTTAATTACACATAATTTCTATTAAATTATTTTATAAAACTTAAATTAATGAAACAAAAAAGTTCTTAAAAATATATCAGAATAAAATGGATTATAAAAAGAATAGTATCTGAAGCAGCTAATGTTAATAACAAATGAATGAATAAATATAGTAAAAATATAGTAAAAATAAATTATAATCATAATACTTAAACAAGTGTAATGAATTGGAACAATTTTGAATTGCCACATGAACCATCAGTTGATTTAGCAGACCAAGCTCTATTATTTGATCCTTGTCTTAATATATATAAAAAGAAAAAAGGGTATTATGCCACAGGAGTACCTGTTGTAATGAAAGAAGGAGATATATGTGAAGTGCCAAATCAATTTGGAGTTCAAGAATTAGCTAATTCTATTCCATATTATACATCTCGAGTATTAGCAGAAAACCATACTATTGACCAAACGCATAATTATTTTAATTTAATGCAAATGATTAATGTAAAAAATAAAAAATATTTTCTTTATCCTCATAAAGAAGGAGAAGTAGAGTTCTGTTTATTTAATGGAGAGATTACTCCAAAAGGACGAATTGTTTGTGGAGGTATTATCAGAAAAATTGTTGTTATTAAAGAAACACTATGGAAAAACCCATCAATGCATATTACACCACCTCCAATATTTTGTATTGCTAATGAAAGTAATATATTTATATATATTATGGAAGATGAAAATCCAGTAAGAATAAATGAATTTCATATTAATGATAAAATTGATGATATTCAAATAATTTGTACTGATGATATTTATTTAATTATTGCTGTAAATAATAAAATTCATTTCATTTCAATAAATACAAAAGAAGATAATGAGTATATAATTCCATATAGGGAAGGAGATGATGGAGAGGCAAGAATTACATTCAGTTTATTTCCTAAATTAATTATTTGTAGAGGTTTTGGTATGTACATATTAAATATATTAACAAAAGAAGTTGAAATAAAATATGGATTTTCTGATAAGGTTTTTGCTTTAACAAGTCATCTATCTTTTCCATTTCATGTTATTATTATAACTGAAACATCACTTTTTATTATGGATACAAGGACATTTACTGGTGTTGCGTCTCATCTACATGTAATTCCAAAACAACACTTATACTATGATATAGAATGTTTCTTATATGAAAATAAATTAACATGTATTATTCCAACGGAGCGTTATTGTATAATAGTTCCATTTGAATTTAATCTTGAAAAGTTACAGTTTGATACTGAATATGCTTCTTGTCTTGTTAAACTTCCATTAATACTCCCATTTATTAAAAAAAAAATGCATTATAGGATTCTTGGACTTAATGCAATTCCTCATGAAAATGAACTTATAATGATACTCATCGATACTGAAAGAAGAATTACAGCTCAAAAATTTATTTATGGAGAATATAATGAAGATATTCCAAAATATTCTGTTATTCTTTCTGAAAAACACACAGTAGAAAGACCTATACCATCATTTAGAAGAAAGATAGATATGTACCGTGAATTTTTAGATAACCAATTATCTAAAGAACCAGTTGTTAGAAAAAAGATAAAACAAGAAGAATCTAAAACTAAAAAAGTTGAAGTTAAAAGCACCAAAGTAAAAGACTATGACAATAAACATTCAGATAATTTCTTTTATAATTATGCATTAAAAAAATGTGCACAAAAAGATAAAGAAGAAATGGAACTTAGAAGAAAAGAATTACAGAAAAGAACTAAAAGTAAAAAACCAAAAGTTATAAAAGAACCTAAACCAAAGAAACCTCAAATTAAGTTACCTAAAGAAAGGAAAAAGAGGGAAGGAAGTGAAATAGCATCACTTAATGTTAATTCTCTTAGACGCCATAAACGTTGATAAATTGTTATTGAAATTAAGTTATTAATTTAATAACATTATTATTAACAAAATAGGTTTTGTGAAAAAACAAAATAATTTATATAGTTTTTTTATTGTTAAATTATAATAAACGATAAAATTATAAAAAAAACAACTTATAATTCATTTATGTCACGAGAAGAAGAAAATACAACTCTCTATGTAGTGGGAGTTCCTGAGTGTGCAGATGAAACAAGAATTAGAGAAGAGTTTGGAAAATATGGAAAAGTTGAAATAGTTACTATCTTAGCAAAAAGAGATCAGTATAAAACACACACAGTCTTTGTTAAGTATTCTACTTTTGAAGAAGCAAAACGCGCAAAAAATCAGTTAAATTGCACTAATCCATTTGATAATGGACCAACAATGTCTGTTAAAATTGCAGATAAAGACCATAAAAGAAAGGCTAGGGACGATGAAAGAAGGAGAAGTGAAAGAGATAGAGAATGGGAGAGAGAGAGAAGAAGAGGTGGAATTAAAGGTATAGATAGGAGAGGTAATATTTTTTCTAAGCGAGAAAGTAGTAGGTTTGATAATAGGCGTAGTGAATATAATGGATATGATAAATTTCTCGAAGAAAAAGAACGAAGGTATGCGCCATATCAATATAATTCTGTTCTTCCTTCATATAATAGCTATTCAATGTCATCACAATATCATCCATATACTCCAATTGCAAGTGGAATTGTTCCTCAACCTAAAAATTATGGAGGAGAATATGCATCAACATATGTCCCAAGCGTTTCATATCAACCACAAACAATTTATCAACCACCTCAAACAAGTCAAGGTAATTTAACACAACCAACACAATACAATTATAACCCTTATAAAAAATGATAAATAACAAAATGAAATAATGAAGTTAATAAAGAAATAAAATTGAACTCATAGTCTTTGATAATAATTTAAAAGATAATTTACTTATTTCTATTTGTTCCAGATAATTAATAATCTTAAATAACCTTCTATCTAAAAAAGAAACTTAAATTAAATTCTTATAAATACAAGAAGAATAAGAATTTTCATATTTGTAAGATGAATAAATAAATTGTTTAAATAATGGTTCAATTGAAGAAAACAAACATATAGAAGAATATAATAAATTCATTATTTCTTTATCAAAATGATAAAGAGTTAACCCATCTTTTTGCATTCTATTTTGTATTTTACTATAAATTCTTTTTCCAAATTCATTACTTTGAATTAAGTTAATAACACCATTGCCAATTGCAATAGATTCAATTCGTTTCATTTGAATATAATCTTCTTTAGTACCTTTTCTTGTACTTCTCTCCTTTAAGACTATATTATTTTGTTTTAATAACAAAATCATTAAATTATTTGTCATTGTATCTAAATACGTTTTTTTTTCTTTAGATGACTTATCTTTCAAATCTTCTTGTTCTACATCCCAAATTACTTGTTGTCCTCGACTAATTTTTGAAATAGGAAAACATTGCATTGTTGTAGTACTTCGTTTATGTGGCTTATTTAATACAATATCAAATCCAATGGTATTTAATACTGCAACTAGAAACATCTGTTGAATTACAACTCTGTTTTGTGATTCTCTTTTTGCTACAAGTTGTTCTTTTTTTACTACCTCATCACTATTATCTAATATGACATAAGAACCATCTTCATCTATTGTTAGTGGTATTTTAATAAAAGGACTATGAATCATATTTCTTAGTAAATTTAGTTCTCAACATCAACGACATAAGTAACCACGTAATTATTATTTTGTATTGTAGAATTGTTAATTAAAAAATCATAAATATTTTATTTTTATTCCTTTTATGTTGCTGAGTTAAAAATCTCCACTTCTAAAACTTCAACAATTTCTAATAATCGAAAGTATAAATATGGAATTAAGTAAAGTGATTATTTATGAACCAAATATAATATTAATTCAATATTATGATTTTGTATCGAATGAAAATCTTTATTCACTCATCACCAAAAATATAAAAGATAATACTGATATTAATTTAAATAATATTTTCAAAAATAGAAATGAGGAAAATGACCCAATTGCTTAATGTCATTAACCATCGAAATTAATGATTATTGTAAAAGTATTTTAACCTTATTATTTCTTTTGTTATTATTTTTATTTATTTCTTTCTTTTTGTAATATTCTTATTTGATACAGTTTACTCTCCACTCTAGGACTTTTTACTATTACTTGTTTGTTTATTATTTTTCTTTCTTTATTGAATTAGATAATTCTGTTTTAATAGTTTTTTTTACTTTTCTTCCGTATAAATTCTATCTTTTTAATTAATTACACTTGAGAATCTAAAACTATTTGACTTTTCTTTAAATAAAATATGTTACTAAATGAGTATGTACATAATTATCTTCAATAATATTATTAGTACGTAATAATTTTTATTGATTATTAATCTAAGTTATTAATCCTAATACATTAATTTTGAAAATAAGTATTTAACTCACATGACAGGATATTATTATCAGTACTATCGAATTGAAACAATTAAAAAATTCCTTAAAAATATATATAAATCCAATAATGTATTAATTCTTGATACTATTCAATAACCAAGAAGTTTTTCTTATGCTCTTTATTAACATATAATCCAATAAAATTATATTTAATGAAAATAAGTGATGCTAATTGTCAAAATAAAATTGAAATATAGTGTCCCTATACAGATAATTTAGCATTCTTTTAATTACAAAAATTCGACAAATGTCTAAATAGTTTTAGCTTATTTGAAATAATAAATTAATACTTAATCATTTATTTTTAACAAGTAAAGACTTTACAACAATTCGTTTGAGTAGTTGCTTAAAATAATATCATTGAAGTAAAGATCTGTACTAATTAAGACATAAACAATGAATTAAATTGATTAAGTAAAAGATAATATAAATACTTCAAAACCAAAAAAAAATAATAAGAAGTGAACGTTACTTTATCCATGAACCAGTACAGATTCATAAAAACAATAAAAAACATAAAATTATAAAACAAAGAGAATAACTTTAACAATAATTGTTACAAAAAACACGAATATAGAATGAATAAAAAGAGTAGAACAAAAGAAAATAAAAGAATCAAAATAATTATCAAAGTCGAAATAATAAAGTAACCCAAAACTTTAAAAATAAGTACCAAATAAAACATATATTATTAAATTATTTATAAAAAAGAATATAAATAACTTACCTAAAAAAAAACAACAAAAATGAAAGTGGACAAACAGAAGTTAATAAATGATTATAACAAAACAGTGATTATAACCAAATAACAAGCTAATTACACCATAAATTTGATGAACTAAAACAACAAAAAACTTTAATCAATTCATTTCGTTCTATTAAAAATAGAATTAAACAAAAATGAATAATTCAAATTAACGAACAAAAATATTTGATAAAAGTACAACAGCAAAAAAAAAATTAGTGAAAAATTAATTGAATAAGCAACAGTGCTAAATTAACTCAGTATGTATTACCTTATTTCTTAGCGATCTTTTTGGCAGCAGGCTTTGGAGCAGCTTTCTTAACTACTTTCTTAGCAACAGCCTTTTTAGCTGGTTTCTTAACTACTTTCTTTGGAGTAACTTTGACAGCTTTTTTAATTTGTTTAAGTTGTGACTTAACAATATTTTGTGCGACTTTATCAGCAGCTTCAACTGATGGTTGTGCAGCAACTTTCATCATAAGTTTATCAACAATTTGTTCAATGGCAGTTTTAGCAACAGTCTCAACATTATTTCTAGCAACACCATTTTCAACAGCAGCTGAAATGGCTTTAACAATCTTTGAATGAACTTTAGTGTAAGCGGCTTCAGCTTTTTTAGCAACAAAGGCTTGAACCTTAGCAGCATCATTGTTGAACTTCTTAGCGGCTTTAGCAACATTAGATTGTGCAGCAACTTTAGCAGCAAGTGTAGCATATTTGTTTGCAAGTTGTGAAGTAACTTTCTTAATAGTGGCTTGTGTCTTTAATCTTTCATCAACAAAGTTTCCTTCATCTTCAAGTCCAACATGTCTTTCAATTTTATTACTTCTAGCAATGCTATCTCTGAATGGAGCAGTAATTTTATCAGTTTCCTTTCTAATATCTCTCAACATATTAACTTTATGAATTCTAACTGAATGAAGTTTCTTTTGAATGGCCTCAATTTCAAGTTCAAGTCTTGCTCTATCTTCAGCAACGGTAGCATATTTAAGATCTCTATAAAGGTAATAGAGTGAATCATTAAGATTTCTCTCTTGTTGTTCATCAGCTCTTATTTTATTATGAATAGCCTTAGTTTGTGCAGTAATAGTATTAATTCTATTTTGAATTACACAACTTCTTTTAAATGGAGAGTATATATCTTCAGCAGTAGCAAGTGCAATGAAGAGGAGAATAAATGCGTTCATGAAATTATAATTTTCAGTTATTAGTTCTTTCTTAAATACCTACTTTTCTTATTATTTTTTTTTTTCAACATTTATCTTTTTTTATTTTTCTTTTTTATTTTTCTTTTTTAGTTTCCTTTTTTTCCTGATTTTTTACTTCTTAATATCCTTCTTTTTCTTTTGATTTTTGATTCTTATTATTTCATATCCTTTTTTATTCTCTTTTTAAGTTCTGTATATATTTCCTCTTTTTTTGCCTATTTCTTCAGGATTAATTTTTAATTTTTCCTTGACTTCTTTTCGTTCTAATGTTGATTTTTAATTAAAACCTTTCGAAACTCTTCTTCCCTGATAACTTTTTATCTAAACATTTTTCTTTTTACCATTATTGTAAGACTTATTATTATTGTGTTTTATATAACGTAAAAATACTACCAAGTGTTTTTTTGATTTGAAACCACAAAAATAAAGTGATATAAACTCATTTATAATAAAATGATAAAAATTTCTATTCTTTTTATTTTCCTCTTAGAGTCATTAGTTTAATCAATTTTTTTATTTTCTTTTAAGTTAGCTTAATTCATAAAAAAATAAAATAATTATTTTTTATTATTTTACCTTATCTTTAATTTGTTTTATCTTAATTATTTGATGACGAAATATTGTTTGAAACAGTTGTTAGTGTTATCTTAACTACTATTATTTCGTTAATTTTTATTTACTCAATACCTCGAATTAATAAAGAATTTTTGTTTCATAATTTCTTATTTTATATTGACTAAATCCAAAATACTATTTTAAATTAATCATCATTATAAATAAAATATTTTGTTATTAGAGATTTAATGTAATACTTTTTTTGTGGAATTATTATTGAATAAATGAATATTATAAAAAAAACACTTTAAAAATGATCTTTTCATATTCAGTTTATTTACTTCTCTTTGTAAGAAAAGAAACCATTAAATCAAAATAGAATAAACACTAACCACCATACTCAATTGGACAATCTCATCTGTATGATTTTTGGTATTTAGCAC
>NW_008575181.1:0-1599 GCF_000257125.1 Entamoeba nuttalli P19
ATAGTAATATGATTATCATCATATAAACAAATTAATTTATTTAATTTCATATGACCAGCAAGTGATGCTGCTTCTGCAGTAACTCCTTCCATCAAACACCCATCTCCAAGTAATACATATGTATAATTATCAATGATTTTCTTATCTTTAGTATTAAATGTAGCTGCCATATGTTTTTCTGCTGCTGCTAATCCAACAGCAGTTGACATTCCTGCTCCAAGAGGTCCACCAGTAACTTCAACACCTTCAGTCCATCCATATTCAGGATGTCCAGGTGTTTTAGAGTCTAATTGTCTAAATTCTTTTAAATCTTCCATAGAAATATTATATCCCAATAAATGGTTAATAACATATAATAATGATGATCCATGTCCATTAGAAAGAACAAATCTATCTCTTGAAATCCATTTTGGATCTTTCACATCAAATTTCATATGTTTTGTAAATAATGTATATGCAATAGTAGCACATCCTGTTGGTACTCCTGGGTGTCCACTTTTAGCTTTATTAATCATTTCACATGCAAGAAGTCTAATAGTTTGAATACTTCGTTCTTCTAATGACATAACACAAGAATAAGCTAAACACAGTTCAATTCTTACTTAAATATTCTAATTGGTGTAGAATCTTGTTCTTATGAAAGACGAAGATTCTCGACGATCTTTTTCTCTTCTTCTTTTTTCTTTTCTTACTTCTTTTTTTGTTATTTATAACGAAATCTAAAATAATTATATTTTCAATTATTCTTCTCTTTATAACAGTCATTATCAAATTAACTTCTCCTTGTTGCTCTGAACTCTTCAAATAACAACGGCCCTATTTAATTACTACCTGTTTTTGTTTATTGATTTTCTTGTTAATAATAATACAAACATGAAATAATTCTATCTTCATTAACATAATGATCATTTAACACACAATCCCTTTCATAATACAAAGAATCCCATTCATCTTTTGTGAGATAAAAAAATGGTCTATTTCTTTTGACATACTCAATAAATTCCTCTAATAATGGAAATAAACCATAAAATACTTTCAACATTCTTTCTAAATTCTCTCCTTCAATAATTCGTTTATTTCCATATATTTTAAATGCTTGTTGAATCAAATTATTGTTGCTCCACATTCCTTCTTGTATAAATATATTGAACGTATCTATATTACTTTCAATAATAAGTGTTTCTCTTGTGTTATAATGAAATACAAAACAAGGTTCCTTAACTTTTCTTTTTATTCCATGATATTTCTTTGTATATTTCATTATGTCATTTAAGACTTGAACATTCAACATTGTTTAATTGAGGAATTAAATTTTAAGATAATTTCTTAAAAGTTTTTTTTTAACATCATTTCTCTTATTAAAGTTAATGAATGTCTTCTGACTCAAGAAATATTAATACTAACAACCATTTATATTTTAATGTTGTTGAATTAAAAATTGATTATACTTATAGTAATCAACACCATTCAAGTCTTGATAAGTATAGTACTTAATATCATTGAATTAGGAATATTTGATTATTGGATTTTGTAATGTTTGGAATAACATGAAATATAAGGTTACACAACAAGTATGAAGTGAGTATGTAATATTAAGAA
>NW_008575182.1:0-9350 GCF_000257125.1 Entamoeba nuttalli P19
ACTAATTCATTTAAATAATATAAGAAATATATAATTAATGACTAAAAATTAATACCTAAGAAAAAGAGTTATAGGTTATTATGAAATAATTCAAAACAGCATATTTAATTGAGAGAATATTTTGTTAAAAGAATATAATTCAATGAATTAGTAAGAGTCAATTAGTTTTTGCTTCTAAAGCACATTTAAGATTTTCAAGTTTCATTACACATTGTTTAGTATTTTGAATTTCTTGAGATATTTTAAATTTCTAAATGAAATAAGTTTTATTCTTTCATTTTAGGTCTAATATATCATTTTAACAAACTTCATTTTCAACAATTTCATATTTTCCATCAATTTCTCTTACTAACATTTTATTTTCTTTTTTTTGAAGCTCTTTTTCTGATTTTTCTTTTTTGAGCTAATGAATAAATAAAATACATCCAAATGAATAGTAATTTTAATAAACAAACTTTTTCTATTTCTTTATGTAATTCAGCTTCATCTTCTTTTAGTTGAATAAAAGAAGGAGATAATGCATTATCATTTAATTTATTTATTTGTTCGTTTAATTGTTTAATTTGTTCTTTGTATTCTCTTATTTTATCGTTTAACATTTGTAATTCATTTTGATCTGTACCAATTTGATACTGTATTTTTGCATTAAGAAATTTTAATTCAATATCATAATCAGTCATTATTCTTACACATTCTGCTTTCTTCATTTTTATATCATTTTCACTTTTGCTTAATTCTTCTTTTAATTTATTTAGTTTATTCATTTCTTCTTGTTTACCTTTCTCTGGTTTTGTTGTTCTTTTCATGGACAAGTTTTGTTTTTTGGTATTTTGAAGTTCAATTTTTTCAAATAAACAGGTAAAATTTTGTCTATCATATCTTTTTTATTTCAATTTAAAAAGATAATTCAATGTGTCAAAGTTAAATGAGTTAAAGAGTCTTTAAATTTATAAGACTATTATACATCAACAGAAAATAATTTACGAACATTGTTATTTCGTTTATTTATTATTTTTATAAGAGAATAAATTAATGAAAAAGTATTTTAATTCAAAAGTTATCCTTCACGAGCAAACATTTGGGAAACAAAGAAGGAACCATTTTCATCATATTGTTCTTTTGTACAATACCTTTCAACAATAGAGGATAAAGCACCTGTACAAGCAGCTCCATACCATGCAAGTACCTCACTATTATCAAATACATTAACTTTTACATGTGCATTATTTCCTTGATCTTTAAGAATCTTTATAATATCGTTTTTAATTCTTGTTCCCATTCCCTTTAACTTAGAAGCAGCTCCAATCAAGTTGATTGTTCCAAATAAATCACTTCTACAATCAATTGGGCATTTCATAATACAATCAACAATCATTTTTGCAACACCTTGCATTTCGTTCTTTTTATCAATTGACATTGGAACAATTAATGGTTCAATAACATCACAACAATTTATGGAAATAACTTTGCCATCAGGAAGAGTATATTCTTTGATAGTATCTTCAACCCCATCAAGTCTAGCAACTGAGTAATTTTCCTTAATAGTATTCAATAATTCTCTATCCTTATCAATATTAAGAGTATATCCTTGTTGTGCTAAAATACTAGCTAAATGAGTAGAACAATCTAATCCACCAAAACATTGTTTATCACTTGCATTAAAAATGTAAGTACCATTATAGAATGGGAAAATACTAACAAAACTTTCTCCAAAGTCTACAGTTAGTCCAGTTTCAAGATCAAGTGGAATTAAGGCACAATTTCCAGTTAGTTCAAAGTAAAGCCCTGGGGTTTCAAACTTCTCAAAGAATAATTCACCATATTCTTGTTTTCTTAAATTTGGACATAGAGCTTCTTCTGTAACAATAACTGGTCTTGTTGAAGCATCAACACCCATATTTTCATCAAACACAAATCGTAAAATTCCTTCAATGTCATCATAGTCAGAGATCATTCCCCTATTAATGGGATAATGATAGTCTTTGATGTTATTATTAAAAACACTTTCTCCATAAATCTTTCCAGTTTCATGTTCTCCAATAACGTTTCTGATAATACAAGATGGTGCTTCATCTTCTGCAGTTCCAGCTTTTATACTGTAAGAACCAATATCAAGAACAATAGGAACTTCTTCTACCATAAAAAAATAATTAACTGAATTAATTAGTTCAGCTGAAAACCATATTTTAATATTTGTGTTGGCTTTTCGTGGCTAATTTGTTTTTACCAATTATTTTAATATATATTTTATTTTTATTATTATAATGAATAACCAAAAATAATTTAATTTATTAATATAAATAATATGTAATTATTTATGAGATGAATATTAAACACTTTTCATTGTGACATTGAACTAGAGGGTGCAGGTGGTGCTATAGTTCTAGGAATAGAGGCTTGAAGAGAAGGCTGTAAAGGGGGTTGTATTGTTGTAGGAGGTAGTCTAGAGGGAATAGAAAGATTCATTTCTTCATTTAAATTAATTTCAGTAACAATATTCATTGGGATAGGTAAAGCAGATACTACAGGAATAGTGAGATTTTGTTGGGAAGAAGGGGTGTTAAGATCATTAGTAATAATTCTTGAAGATAAAGTAGTAAGGGCTTTTTCTTCGTTTGCTTCTTTTTCTAAATCCTTTCTTTTATTTTCTTTTGCTAAAACTGTATATTTTTCTCGTTCTTTATCACTGAGATTTTTCCACATCACTGATAACCTTTTCATTACAGCACTTCCACTAATGCCATCATTAACAACACTATCTCTTTTAACTTTACAAAATAAAAGATAAGGATGCCAATCTTCTTTTCTTCTTGATGTATCTGCTTTACGTTTCTTTTTCATTACAGCAGCATTTCCAATTAATACTGATTCAATATATGCTAATTGTTCATAAACAACTTTAACTTCATGTCCTGCTTTTTTCCACCTTTTATCAACTTTTTTTTCAGCTTCTTCTTCAGACAAACCAGAAGCCAAAAGACTTCTTTTAACAAACATAGTATAAATTTCTTTACTTAATGTTGCAATTTCTTCTTTTTTTCTTCTTTTTAATTCACGTGCCCCTTCCTTTTTTGGTTTCTTTTCAGATTTTTTCTTTTCTTTTTTATCACGAGAGTACCGTTCTTCTGAGTAAGAAGAAGAAGCTGATGAACTAGAAGAAGATGACTCACTACTTGAACTACTTGAAGATGTACTTCTTCCCATATTTATATATAATTTAGCTTATTCAGTTCTCTTCATTTAGATAAAAAAAGCCTAAGATAGATTTTTACAAATATTTTGAGTAATTATTTTTTCTTTTATATAACAATATTTTTATTGTTAGATAGTAATTTTTTAGGGTTTATTTTAAGATTATTATTTTTAGATTTTAAGATTAAATAGAAACCAATAAATAACAAAAAATAATTTTTGTTTTATTTACAAAAAAATTTTTCTTTTATGATAATTTGAATCTCAAATTATTAATGGTTGTTATCACTCTTATTTGTTCTGTTATTGCTTTCATTGAATTTATTTGTTCTGTAGGTATTATAATTGTTGGATTTTCTACTGATTTATTTGATCAACAAATTGAAGATAACAAACCAGGAACAATACTTTTGTGTTGTTATACGATTGTGTATAGTCTGTTAATTTCATTTGGTTCTATCAAAATTATGAACCATTTATTTAAAATGGTTTTAATAATAATTGTGTTATTGGGATATTTAAACATTGTCCCAGTTGTTTTTTCACTTTTACAACTATTTTCATTAGATGTTTGTTCTTTGTTGTGTTTATCTACAAAAAATATTAACGTTCAATATAGTCATTTGATACATGGATAATGATAATTATTATTATACTAACATTAATTATTGATATCTTCTTCTTACTTCATTCCTTATTTTCTATTTATTTCACAGTATATTGTTTTGTTTGCTACATATTGTTTTTGAATAAGACATATTCTAAACCACCAAATAATATATCTACAGATGACATTGGTTTTACTCAATTAACAGAGGATATGTCAAGTAATGGGGTAATGTATTTTTCATATGCACCAGGTTCTACAAATCATTTTAGAAGAAGGGTATTAGAGAATGACATTCAACAATTGACAAATAAATGCATTACTACAGTAGTATGTTGTTTAACAAATAATGATCTTACCCGATTAAATATGAATGGTTATCAACAAGTGTTAGAGTCTCATGGAATTACTTATCTTCATTGTCCAATGGTTGATTATTGGATTCCTGAAAATAGAGCGTTATATGATTCAATGATAAATAGAGTTAAAACAGTACTAGAAAATGGTGAGGTTGTATTAGTTCATTGTAATAGCGGGAAAGGAAGGACTGGATTATTTGCAGCAGGAGTACTTTCAAAGATTTTACCTGGAGAGTCAAGTTCATATTATATTAAACAAATTAGACTATGTCTTCCAGGTGCTTTTGATACATTTTTACAACGACTTTATTTTCATATGTATATCAATAAAATATATTAATTAGAATAACTAAATAAGTATAAATTTTTTGAACTTTTATACATTAGGTCATTCAATTTAATTATTCTTTTTGTTTTCTTGTTTTAGAAGCATTTATCTATGACTTAAATCTAAGTGTATAGAATTTTTAATATTCTAAGAATTATTCATTTTGTACTAATAGTGATATTAATTATTCTGTTATTTTTGTTATTATTACTTAACTCTTAGCAAACTATTCAAAATAAATTTACTTTAAGTTATAAAGTTTATATCATTTCTTTCTTGATTGGCTAAGTTCTTTGGTAATATAGAGCTTTTTTTTATAGTACGTTACAATTAATTATAACATTATTTATTTGTTAAAACAGAAAATAGAGAAAACCCACAAAAACTAAAAACTCAAAAAAGTAAATGGAACCAATGGGAAACGTAGTTAGTTGGGATGAAGATGAGTCAAGAGATATCAATAGTTATGGTGAAGACAATTACATAAAACAAGGTAATAGAACAGAAGAACTAATTGAAGAAGGAGATGAAAATAAATATGAAATAACATATCGAGAACATTTAATGAAGATTCCTGATGTTTTATTTAAACATTATATTAAATATCATCCCATGAGACTTACTGAAAAAGAAAGGATATTATTAGAGGTACTTGATTCTGCTTTAGACGTAAGTGAATATACTGATAACGTTGATGTAGCACGGTCTGATTATGGGATGTATTATTTTGGTAGTTATAGTTATTATTCACAAAGAGATGTTAGTATTAATAAAAGAACGAAACAGCAAATTATTAAAGAACAACACCAAGAATTAAAACAAATTATTATTGGGTTATTAATGGGAAATAGTTATAGAGATTGTATTAAGTTGTTACATAATCCAGCATTATTGGAAGAATGTATTCAAAATTGTTTTGAAGTTGGAAGACGATTTAAAATCAGTAATCCACATTTAATGAGAACAACATATCAAAAAATGATGCATATTCTTCAAGATGCTATTTTATATAACCCCAGTTTTATTGGTCCAGAATTTGAACAAACAAAAAAGTTTAAAGAAATACTTACTGTTGGTTTATTTGCTAAAGAAAATCATTTAGAAGATGTCTTCAATGAACCAAAATTTAGAGTTGCTGTATTACCTGCTGTAGGAAGTGGTATTGAAAGAGAAAATGCTAGAAAAGAAATTATTGCAAAATATGGAGGTAAAACTGAAAGAATGTTATTAAGTATTTCAGATGGGTTTGCATCTGCTGCATCTATGTGTGGTGTTGTTCATCAAATGTTACATGATCTTAAAACAAGATATCAAGAATCAACACCATTTACTGATTTATCAATTAAGTGGGGTGTTAGAGGAAGTAGAATAAGTCATAGCCATTCAGAACAATTTATCTTTGTTAGTCAAAGTTTAACATTATGGTGGAATGTTATGCAAAATATGCCACGATTATGGAATATTACTGATAGAGAATTTCTTAGTGGAAGTAATTATTCCTTAGTAAATACTGGTCAAGGTCTTCAAAGAATGCAATCAGCACCTAATGTCTCTGAAGCTATGCATCAAATTTTAGCACATACAAAACAAAAACTATGTAATGATGGATGGAGAGGTTTAAGTGTAGTTCATATGGGAGATCAAGATGTTCCAAACTGTTTATTTTTTATTGATAAATATTCACAAGTACCATGGATTGTTGCTCCAATTGTAAAGACAACTACACGTATTATTAAAGATGATAATAAACGATTAGATAATTTTTTTACAAAATACACGAGAGAACAATGGTCAACTTTAATTTATCGTGACTTTTTCCAACATGGGTTTGATGGAAGTGGATCAGATGGAGGAAGTTGTATTGATGGTAGGTTAACTTCCAGTTGGAATTGGTGTTCAATGATTGAGAGGTATATCTTCTATCCATTTTTCCTAGTAACTGATTTTGAAGGATTTGAAGGTCCATACAAAAAGTAATTTTAAGGAGTTTTTCTTTTTTTTTTTTGAATTTAAGATTCTTATTATATCTAAAAAAATCTTGATTTTCGTTTTTTTATTACTATTTTTAGATTTTTTCGTTAAAAAAAAATATAAAAAGAAAACTAAAAAATAAGAATATTATGATGAGTTATAAAATTAATCTAAAACTTATTGATGAAAGTTGTAGTTTTTGGGAAAAACAAATGAAATTTGCAAAAACAGTTGATGGAGAAATTGAAAAGCTTACAGGGATAATGATAAGTTATGGGAATTATATTGAAAGTTTTGTTACCCAAATTAATCCCAAACCAATTCATATAGGTTTGTTAATATTTTAATAATCTAAAAATTTAATACTGAGTTATAGATATACAATCTCTTTCTACAATTTTGAATGGATTTAGATCAGTTTGTGATACGTTTTTAATGTTACAAAAACAGTTTCAAGATCTTATCTTACAACCAACCAAAATTATAAATAACAAAATTGATGAATTAAAAAAACCAATTAAAGAAGCAAAAAAGAATGAAATAAATGAAATTACAGCATTTCAGTCTCATAAAATTCATGAATACTTAAAAGTTCAAACTCCATTATTTTTTGTTGATTATTTTAGAGTATTTGTTTCACATTATGAATTAGGAAAAACATATATTCCAGATTTAAATATATATCAGGATATGTATAACAAAGCAGTACTTGTTTGTTTTATTTAATTTTAATGTTATGAGATATAATACAAAATTCATTTTTTAGAAGTCTCAATTAGAAGAACCTTCTTTAGAGAAAACAATTATTTATAGTCAACCATTAATATCAATATTAACTGCTGAAGGAAGAACAGTAAATCAGTTACCAAGAGCAATTGAAGAAATATTTAAAATATTATATACAAAAGGATGTTATACAAAAGGTATATTTAGAGAAAATAGTCTTGCTAATAAAGATACTATTGATAAATTAGTTGTATCTATTAGTTTTTCTTCTTTTGAACAATACCCACCTGAAGTAACGTCTGCGGTTTTAAAATCATTTATGAGAGGAATGATAGAACCAGTTGTTGATATTAATACGGCACTTACATTAATAGAGACATGGAAAAATGTTTCAGAATCAACATATGGTTTGAAAGATAAAATATCAGGAGCAATAGCACTTATTCAATCTCTTCCTCCTTCTCATTTTACAATGTTCTCTCAATTTATGAAACTTTGTTATAAAATTCATACATATAGTGATATTAATTTAATGAATGCAAAAAATTTGGCTGTGTGTATTGCTCCAGTAATTATTCATATTCCAAATGAAACATTGGAATCCACATCATTATCTATTTCTTTTATTACATTTGTAATAGAAAATTATCCTTCTATTTTTCCTGATGATGTAGATAAAAATTTATATAGAAGAACGTTGAGTCAAAATGTACTTCAAATAAAACAAAAAGTGGTAGAACATTCAGAAATTATTTCTCCTCAGAAACAGACGTTCTTATCTCCTAAGAAAACAATTCCTCTTAAAGATATACCAAATCATCAAAGAAAAATATCATCTTCATGTCCAAATTCTCCACGTTCAATTGGTTTAATAAGAAGTCAACAAAAAGAAATACACAAAACACAACAAACAATATCTACATTACGTAAAATAAATGAAGATAACACAAAGTCTCAAACAGAATTATCTTCTCCACATAAAATATTACTAAATGAAACGTATCAAAAATTAAAACCATCACATTCACAAATTTCTATTGATGAAATGGAAAACCAATATTCATGTTATAAAGAAAATGAATATAAAAAATATCATCCACCAAAACCATCAGTACCATCTTCTGTTGCAATGTTAGCAAAAAAATATTCATCAAAGACAAATGATTTTAATTAAATCTTGTTTTTAAAAATTTGTTTTTACAAAATAAAATAAATAAAAAATTGAATGAAAAGTAAATAAGAACTATATCATCCTATAATCTAACTTATTTAGCTTTGGCTTGAATATCAGCAAGAAGAGCACCTCTAGTGTTTTCTTGTACTTTAGCATCAGCAGCAATAACTGGTGCAGATCTATCATTACTTTCAACTTTCTTTAATTCTTTACCTTCTTTAATTCCACTAAGAAGTTCATTTCTATCACCTTTCTTAATTTCTACATTTTCAATAACTGGTGCACTTTTATCAACAGTTTCAGCATGTTTGAGTTTTGCATCAGAAATTCCAGCAAGTACTTTAGCGTCCATTCTGTCAGAAAACAAGAAACTGGAATATTAAATATGTCTAAGAATATTCGTAAGTTCTTAACCTTTGTTCTAATTTTATTTTTATCCTGTCTTTCACCTCTTCTTCATTTCTAGATGTAGAGTTAGAACTCCTTTTTTCCTGGGAATTTCTTCGTTTGTTGTTTCTTTTCTCCAGATAATTCGCAGTGTAACAATGAACCATTAATATTAAATTAAATTTATAATTTGCTTTTACTATTATTTTAATTTCTGAATTTATGGATAAAAATATTAACTCTAGATTCATCTCTCAAAATTAGTTTATATAAAATATCCTTTCTAAAGTTAATCCATAACGCATTCGTGGCAGTGAGTTGTCATCTTCAATTTGTGAAATAATAGTTTATCTCATATTGTTTTCTTTTTTCCTTCTTTATTTAGAAATAAAAGTATCTCAAATATCATTTAAATTATTGTGAAATATTATAACAAGAAAAAATACAATCTGATAATATTTTTTACTAAAATAAAATTTAGTTAAATAATATAAATAGTTAAAGTTAATTTCTAGTAATAATAATTTACATAAAATGAATGTATAATAGAAGAAATAAAATATGTAAATGAAAAAAGAATCATAAATAGAATAATTATAATAAAAA
>NW_008575183.1:0-1085 GCF_000257125.1 Entamoeba nuttalli P19
AACAAAAGTATATTAAAAGAAGAAAAGAATCAAGTTATTTTTATTAACTCAATGTAACAACAAATCAGTGATTTGTTTTAAAGATGAAAAACCATCTTCTTTGAGTTGAAGTTGTTTTAATGCATCAAGTGCCTTTTGGTGATGTTCCTTAATTTCTTGTCTAACAATTTCACTTGGTTTTCCTCTTAGAATGTTCAAAAATTTAGTAAACGCTTCTTGGTTGTCAAATGCCTTTTCATTCAATTTCAAAATTCCTTCTACAAACTCTTTCTCTTCTTTACTCAATACTCCTTCTTTTAATGCAGTCCATACAACTGCTGTTTTCTTTCCTTCTTTGATATCACTTCCCATTTTTCTTAACTTACCATTTAATGGATCAATATCAAGTAAATCATCTCTCATTTGGAATGCAATTCCAAAATGTTCTCCCCATTCCTTTCCAAGTTCAATATCATGTTCTGATCTACCAGCTAATGTCAATCCAATTGCAGCAGTTGTTTTAAAGAAAATGGCAGTTTTCATAATAATATTTAAGTTATACTCTTCTACAGTATTTAAACCACTCATATCAAGTATTTGTCCATAATTTAATACACTAAATAATTCTAACAACATTTCTGCTACATTAGTTCCAGACTCTAAACAAAGTCGTTGTGCCATTGAATAAAGAATATTACCTGTCATAATAGCAAGGGAACTAGCATAGGTAGTACCACGAGAAATAAATAAAAATTTTTCTGTTTTGACATCTTCTTTATTTCTTTCAATGTATTTATCATAAAATGTCTTTACTATTGTTGGTGCATTTCTTCTTGTTTCATCTTCATCCATTATATCATCATGTGCAAGTGTAGAGTCATGTAATAACTCCATTGCACATGCTGTACGAATTATGTTCTTTTGTTCTTCAATCTTTCCTCCTCCTCCAATGAAGAACAAAAGTAAGCTTAATGGTCTGAGTCTTTTACCTGGTCCCATAACAAATTTCTCCATTATATCAATACATTCAGCTTGAAATTGATGACAAGTACTTCTTTTACGTTCTTCATCAAAAATCTCTTTTAATTTTTCTTCAACAAGTAATA
>NW_008575184.1:0-2340 GCF_000257125.1 Entamoeba nuttalli P19
TTCTTCTATTGATGAATTCTTTTCTTCTTTCTCTTCTTCTGATGATGATAAACTTTTTTCTTCTATTTCTTCTTCACTCATTTCATTTTGTTCTTCTTCAGGTACTTCTTCCTCAATAACTTTTCCTTTATTAATTTTTTCTTGAACATCTTCACTTTCTTCATTAACTTTTTCTTCAGCTTCTTCTCCACTAACACCTTTATAATCAATATCAATTCCAACTTTACTTTGTTGTCTTTTTGCAATTTCATTCATTAAAACTGATTTAATTTTTTTAGTAATTTCTGTTGTATTAAAATCAACAACTTCTTCATATTTATCAATAAGAGTAAGATCAATAGTGTATTGTCTTCTTCTTTGTCCTTCATGAACAATGATAGAATCTAAACATTTAATTCCTTCTATAATATTAGCTAATGTAACTTTAGTTAATAATTTAGCTAATTTTTCTGTATTTTTTTGATTTGGTTCTTTTAAATAAAGAATCATTGATGGTGTAGCAATTTCTTTTTTAGCAAACATTACTAATTCTTTAATACGAGGCATACCTAATGTAACATTAACATCTCCTCTTCCTGCTAAATGGAATGTATTTAATGTCATTTGTGTTGATGGTTCTCCAATAGATTGACCTGCTAAAACACCAACAGGTTCTCCAGGATTAATTAATGATTTATTATATTTTAACATCATCATAACTTTAAATGTTTCTGGATCAAGTTTACCACTTTTAAATTCTCCTCTTTTATCTTCTTTAATATAATCATTAATTAATTTATAATACTTTTCACTTACAGCTGCAAGATTATTACTTGGTGAATAAATACTTTGAACTGGTTCATATTTTTCTGGATGTCTTAAACATTTCTTTTGTAATTTACATGCTCTTGAAAATCCTTTTTTAAACTTTGAAAGAATAGCTTTTGTTTCATATTTTGAAACTAATGCATCATAATTATTTGCCCAAAAATCAATATTATTAAGAAATCCACTTTTCATTACATCAATTCCATCATCTCCATACATAAATTCTATAATTGATCCATCTGACTCTCTTACTGAATAATCATATTCTACATGTAATGATTCTAACATTTTAATTACACATCGTTGAAGATATCCTGAACTTGCTGTCTTAACTGCTGTATCAATTAATCCTTCTCTTCCTGCCATACAATGGAAAAAGAATTCTTGTGGTGGAACTCCTGTAAGAAATCTTGATGCAATAAATCCTCCTGCTCTTGCTGATGTATCATATCGTGGGAATGATGGTAATGTTTTACCTGTTGCCATAACTGGTACTCTTCTTCCTTCTAATTCTTGTTGTCCAAGTAAACAGGTAATTTGTGAATGATTAACTTTTGATCCTTTTGCTCCTGTTGTTGTCATTAATGCAAGACTATTCCATGGAAATGCTCTTAATTGTCCATATGGAATACATTCTTTAATTACATTTGATGTACATTCATTAACTTCTGTTTTAACTGCATCATCAAGTTCTTTTGAAAGTTGTGGTCTTCTTCTAGCATTAGCAAGTGCAAGATCAATATCATATTTAGAATGTCCTTCTAATTTAAAATGTTTAGCTATAGCAGTACGTGCTAATTCATTTGTTTTATTTAACATTTCTGTTCGTTTATTATCAAATTCTGGTTTTAACATACAATCATCTAATGAACAGGTATGTCCAATTCTTTGTAAATATGTTGTTAATAATCTTGATAATAAAGTAAGACACATTCCTGAAACTTTACCATTATATAATTCATAAATTGCATGAATTAAACTTTGATTCGATGCTCCAATTTGATTTTTATCTAATGTTCCTGTCAACATTTGTGAATCTTTAATTATACATAAACTATCATTAGCTCCACTCCATTTCTCTGTAAATTCATCTTTTTGTTTCATTAATTTTCTTTCTTTTTTTGTTTGATATCCTCCTCGATTAATTTCATTTGTTGATACTTTACATTTTCCTTCAAAATTAATTGTACAATGATTTGTACTAATATGCATTAAAATTGCTGTTACAACTTGTTTTCCTGTCCATTTTGGTATTGGTTTAAGAATAGCTGGCATTGGAATTCTAATAGAATATTGTTCATATATTCCATATAATGCAGTATAAACAATTTGACAATATTCTTCTTTTGTAAAGAATGTATCTCGTTTTGTTAACATAAATGATGAAATGACATGATCTTGTATAAGTCCTCTTAATGGTTGTCCATTCTTTGGAACAACATATTGTTCATCTGATAATGCAATATTCATTATTTCACTTCTTGCTTCCATACTTTGTGGAAGATGTAAATTCATTTCATCTCCATCAAAATC
>NW_008575185.1:0-3137 GCF_000257125.1 Entamoeba nuttalli P19
CATAAAGAAAGAGAGTTAACACAATATTAATTATAAACATAAATGAGAAATGGAGTTAAACTGTTATTTTTTAATGCTCTTTTGGTTGTTTGTTAAGAATAAACAATTATAATAAAATTATACTATTAACTAAAAAAAAAGAAATTAATAAAAATAGAAATTAATTTATTCCTACAAATCTTCTTCCAATTTCTTTTTCTAATCAAACATTATCTTTAAATCATCTGTGAATTAATATATAAAAAGAATATAAATATTTTGATTATAACATTATGATAATGTATGTAATGTTTAATTTAAAGATGAATATTGAAAAATGGGAATAAAAGACAGTAATTTTTAAAAAGAATGAAAAAGGAAGTGATATAAAAATAGAAATTGAAACTCAGAAATAGAAACCTAGATGCAACCAATGAACAGCACTAATTTAAGTAACTCTTTTGTTATGAATAATGAAGATATTCAACATATGGTAATAATTGAGGAGTCAATTAACTCACACTTAAAGAAAGAATTAGAATTAATTAAAGCAAATATTAGTTATCTTGATATTATTCATTTATATTCAAGTTGTAATAAAACACAAGAACCAACAGTGATTGGATTTCCTTTTACAATTAAATTTAAAGAGTCTCAACAAAATCCCCATTTTTTTAATGCTCCATCTATTCCATATTTACCAACAACAGCAGAAAAACATTTAAAAGTATTAAACATCATTAAAAAACAGAATGATCTTATCAAAGAAATGAAAAGAATGACAGAACAATTCTATGAAGACAAAGGAATACAAGATGAAAAGAAGCCTAAGAAAAGAATAACACGAAAAGAGAAAAAAGAAATTATTATAAAACAGAATGATGATAGTGGTGATCAATCAAATACTATAGAAGATAAAATGTCATTTAATCAATTTCCTATTAATGATAATATTCTTCAAAAATCTCAAGAAGGGTCAAGTCATCATAAAAGTGATAATTTATTAAGTACAATAGAAGATTATGAAAGTATAGAAAGTAAAAAAGAAGATAAAAGTAAAGAAATAGAAGGAAGTGAAGAGAATGATAAAACTGAAAAAGAAGAAGGAGAATGGATGAATAAAGAAATTAACAAAAATCCAATTATACCAGAACAACCTAAAGAAAAAAAACATCAACGTAAAAGAAAATTAAGAAGTGCAGAAGAACGAAAACCTTCAATGAAATTTACAATGTTAGAACAAGAAAAAGAAGATTTAAAAAAGAAAATAGTTAAAGAAAAAAAAAGAGAAGAAACATCACGTAATAATGTAGTTTCTCAGTCTACTTCAATACAACCTCCATTAAGAATGGTACAAAAAAGTAATGAATCTAAAAAATCTTTATTAGAAGACCATTTAAGAATTATAAGTAAAATGATGCATTCTGATAAAAAAGATTCATCAAAAAATAAATCAAAAGATTCCTCTTTAAATACTCAAAAAACTTTAGAAGATAGATTAAAAGAATTACCAAAAAGAATGCCTAATCCAAAACAAGCTTATGGTGATTCTGGACTTATTAGTCAAATTACTAAATTTTGTACAAGTTCTGATACTACATCAAATGCAATTCGAGTTGGTGATCAAACACCAAGAAAATCAATTCCTAAAGCCCCTTTATTAAATTCTTTAAATACTAGTTCAATTGATGATGTTGTATCTCCAAATAAAGGAATTGATTTGGTTCATCCTCTTATAGAACAAAATAGTCTTCTCAAAAAACAAGAGGAACATCACTAAATCAAGTTCACCTTCTCTTTTACATTATTTTCACTTATGTTGTCTGTTCATTTTGTTAATTAAACAATTTATTATCTTTTTTTCTTTTTTAATAATTTATAAAAAATAATAATAATATTATTATATTTCTATATTTCTTAAAAAATCTCAACAAAAATTATTCACCCGGATAAAATGATCAATAATTACTTATTAAACAGGTTCAAATTCTATTAAGAAAAATTAAAAAAAAAACAAAAAAGAATAACGAAAAAAAATAAAAAAGGTTCACGAAAAAGCCATTTTGAGTTTTCTTTTTTTTTAAATTAACTTCATGAAAAGTTCAAGTAAAACAAACAGATACTACTGAATAATATAATAGAATAATAACTAAAATAAAAATCCCATATTTATTGATATATAATATATAATATTTGATTATTATTATATGAACTTGTAATAATATTGTTTTGTTATGAAATTATAATCATAGAGGAAAAAATATATTCGTTTGAAGAATGACATTTTTTCTAAACACAAAAAACATGATGTAGTCCATTTGACGCGGAAAAAAAAAGAAAATTCTCAAAATATGAAACCCCCCAAATACATGGTTGTCTTCATCTCATTAAAATTAAAACTACATTTCTTAGTTATGACTACCTCTAATCTTTCACCTGAAGAAATCAGACTTCTATTCATTAAAAAAGAAAGAGACATGATTATAATGGGCTTTAACTATCTTGATATTCTTGCTATTTACCACCCAAGGTATTATAATAATGGGTTTCTTCCTACTTGTCTTGATTTATTCTTCCAATCTCATCCAAAAATGCCAAACGTTCCTTTAAGTGCTGATTTATTTATCTCTTCTAAACAACCAATCCATGATAATGATTTGCCGTCCATTATTCCAAATACTACTATTCCTTCTGGAAATACTGAAAACGTTATTAACAAAACTACTCACAAAAATAAGGAGTCTATTATTAGAAACAGTGAAAATCAGGTACCAATTAATACTAATGATGCCCTTTCCTCTAGTCCCCAAAACGATGACCAGATGATTGTAGATGATGATGAGACATTAGAAGAAGACAACGAAGATGTTCGTGCATTGAGACAATTACTTGCACTAGAAAAGAAACAACAAGAAAAGAAAACGAAAAAGCCAAAAAGAACTGTTTCTTCTTCTGAAAAATCTAAGAAAACACTTTCTAAACAAAAAAGAGTTAGTGATTCAGAAGAAGTTTTATTTATACCTGATTCATATGTCCCTCAATCTAAAATACACACTAGAAGTTCTACAAGGCATAAAGCTTCTCAGAATATTTAATTAGCTTCAACAAGAACCTTAATAAAAAAAATCTAACTGTTTATTTAAATGAATCATTTTTTT
>NW_008575186.1:0-879 GCF_000257125.1 Entamoeba nuttalli P19
TTTTTTTTTCATAGAATAATGTTCTTTCAAGGTAATATTCATTGGTTATTGTCAATAACAAACTTGTTCTTTATTTCTAATGCTTGTTCATGAGTTTCAAAAGCTACAAAACCAAACCCTTTTGTTTTCCCTGTATTTTTATCTGTAACCATAGTGATTTTACATCCATCATATTGAATGAAATTCTTTACATCTTTTTCTGTACTTGAATAAGGAATATTTCCAATATAAAGATTAGTATATTCATTATCATCTTGGTCAGTTTTGTCTCCCATATGAAATCTAACAAATCTTCAATTTAAGTTCATTTTTTCATTTTTTCGTTTTTAAAAACATTTCAGAATGTTGTAAAAGCATAATTCAATGCTTTGAGACTTTAATATTTATTCAACACTATTTCATTGATTTTCATTGATTCTTGATTATAACAAAATTAATAAACAGAATAAATAAAAATAAACCATGTAAAGTTAAACTCTTAATGCTTGAATTTGATTGCCAACAGAAGCACAAACCCATTCTGGATATAATGTTGCCCATACTATATTATTTACTTCAGCCTCAGCTTCATATTGTAATACTTGAGGATCAGCTCCTTCAGCAACAGGTGCAATATCCCAAATAAGAGCTTTATGATCATCACTTGCAGAGCATAGCTGTGTGGCTTTGTTAGGTGCCCATGAAATAGCATTAACACTATTTCTATGAACTTTTAGTTGAGTATAAGGAATAGCAGGTTGACGAACATCAATAATAATTACTTTGTCACTATCCATAGCAAATGTAGCTATGAAATTTGGATCAAATTTATTCCATTGAAGACGTAATAAAGGAACAAGACCTTGTGATTCATATAAAATAGTTGAATGTTCTAATGAA
>NW_008575187.1:0-279 GCF_000257125.1 Entamoeba nuttalli P19
TTGCAACAATACATCGAAAAAGTACAAAAACAAACAAAAATAATTGTTTTAATTCCACCACCACTTCAATATTGTACATTTGAAAGTTGGAAATCCACAGTAAATCCAGTGATTTCAGAATCATTAAATTTTGTTCATCAATTAAAAATTGTTGTTGAAATGTGGAAAAAGCAAGAAATAATAGATGGATTTATTGATTTAGATGGAATGAGTGTTGGAGCAGATGGTGTTCATTTCACATCTGATTCACATCACCAAATTGCAGAAAAGTTACTTTCA
>NW_008575188.1:0-722 GCF_000257125.1 Entamoeba nuttalli P19
TTTACATTCTATTACAGTCAATAATACTCACTAAACAATTACTTTTAATTAATGAATAAAAAAACAAACTATAACAATATGAACAGAAGGCATTATCCCTCCATGAACCATAGTTACATCCTTTGGTACATGCATGACATAATCCCCACAAACAATAAGGACATTCATCATAACATTGACTATATACATGAAGACTGAATAAAACAATCAACCATAATGTGCTCTTCATCCTTCAAAATAATTATTGATTAGAAGATGATTTTACAAACACAAATAACTCTCAAAAACAACAAGATAGGCATCTAATCCTTTTTTGCTTTTTTTTTCTGAAACTTCTTTGTTTCTATAGAAGAATTGTATTGCAAATTATTTTCACTCTTTTTAGACAAAACAAATTTCCCCAAATAGTCCACTTCTTTTTTTATGGTTTTTCAAATAAAAATAACTGTCAATGTTCTTTAATCTTCTTGGATATTTACCTATTTTTAAATGTAAAGAGTCATTACTGCCTGCCTTGACTATTTCCAAAAAGATAAAAGAAAAAAATGCTAAAGAAGTACTTTGTTTTTTTTGAACAACCAAAACCCAATTTGCTAAGCGAGACAAAAACAAGTTCAAAACAGCAAATCTTCAAAATGTTCAGTTGCTTTTTTGTATTAAATACAAATTGATGGGATGAATTATTAAGAGACTATAATAAAATTAACTAAAATTGATAATAA
>NW_008575189.1:0-2046 GCF_000257125.1 Entamoeba nuttalli P19
AACTTATGAAAGAGAAGTTACTTTAAAAGTGAATAAATCAATTATGATAAACCCCTCTTTATGTTTTCATCATGTTGAGAAGTGAGTAAATCAATTTCTTCAACATTCTTTATTTCTATCTCAAATACTTCCAACTAATAAAAAAAATAACAAAACGATTTTGGTATAAATAAAAAATTAATTTTTAATGAGTAATTTCTCTAAACGAGATATAGCATCACATGCACGTATCCTATCATCACTTTTATCTTTCCAACAATCAGTGATAATACGATATTCAACATCAGGTAACTTTGTAGGTTTTTCTAGTCTTTTACCACTTATTACAAATTCTGCAATTTTCCAAGGATATACAAAACGAGGGTCAGACGTAGGATAAGCTTCTTCCCATGATAAAATTTCATATATTGAAATACCAAATGAATAAATATCAGCAGTTGTTTTATATCGTTGTTGTTGTAAAACTTCAGGAGCCATATAAACCGGAGTTCCAATTCCTTTAGTAAAAGTCATATTAGTCATTAAACGATTAATACTTCTTGCACTTCCAAAATCAGTAAGTTTTAAATTAACTCCAACTTGTTCAGCAAAAGAAAAGACTAACATATTATCAGGTTTAATATCACGATGTAAAATACCATTTGAATGAAGATATTCAATAGCCTTTGCAGCGTCTAAACAAAATTTAATTTTTAAATAATGACTAACTTTCTTTTTATTTTTAATCCATTTATTTAACGAGCCATATTTTGCATATTCTGTTACCATACAGGTTTTAGTAGGAATAAAACAAGCACCATAAAATTGAACAATATATTCACATCTAAATTTATCTAACATATCAACTTCTACTTTAAATTCTTCCATTGAATTCTCAGTCATTTCAGTATCTTTTAATACTTTTATTGCAACTTCATTTTCTCTAAATATTCCTTTATAAACAATTCCAAACCCACCTTCACCTAATTTTTTATCAAATATTAATTCATCATAATCAATAATATTTGTTCTTTCTGTTATAAATTCTAATCCAATTGAAAATTCAGTCATAACATCTTTTTTAATATCATATGAATGAAATATTATTTTGTCATCTATTTGTGTGGAACATAATGGTGTAATTTCTGCTTTAAATACAACTACTTCTTGACTTCTTAAAACAACTACTTCTGGTTCAATAGTAAATTCATATTTTTCATTTTCCATAATTGTTGGTTGAATTTTAATTTTTGATTTTCCAGCATTAGCAATATAAAATGTTACTTCTTTTGTTTGTTTTACTTTTAGTTCATCGTCTCCATAAAATTCTATTACTGGTTTATCTGTTAAAACATGTGGTGCACAAAATACCAAATCAGTTGTTTGACAAATTGAATCAATACTTTTAACGTTAAAATTTGTTTTCTTAATCTTATGATGAATTCTTTTATAAACTATTCCAAGAATAATAAATGAAATAATAACTATTATTACAACTACAATAATAACCCAAACATACCATAAATTCTTCTTTGCACAATATTTCCCTTCTGGAGTATATCCTGAACTACATTTAGTACATTTTACTCCATCAGATGATTCACATTTATTTATTGCTCTAAAATAATAACATGTTCCATCTATACTAATATAATTCTCTTCACATACATCACAATATGTATTAGTACATAATTTACAATGTTCTTCACATTTACTACAATATAAATTATCAACATAATATCCTTTTTCACACTGACTACATCCCAATGATGTTTTAACTTTACAATTCTTTAATTCATTTTGATTAATACATTTTCCATTATCAAGAAAATATCCTTTTTTACAACTAGTTGCTATATCTTTGGTTATACATGTTTCCATTGGGTCTTCACAACCAAAGCAAATAGAATCTTTTTTATAATATCCGTCATTACAAATTATACATCCTAACCCATTCTTTATTTGAAGTTCACATGATGTACTTAGTGATTTATAATCATTAAAACATATATGATTTGATAAAATGGCATTCCCCTTACATGACATACAATACGTTGAATTGATTAC
>NW_008575190.1:0-859 GCF_000257125.1 Entamoeba nuttalli P19
CATCATCATCAGAACTTTCAGATGATGAACTTTTAACATCGTTCTTATTACAAAATCCACAACAAAGGATTTTTGTAAGGAGTGATGGTTGATTCTTAAATTTCTTTGGTTTAGATGCAGGTACAGGAATAAAGAAGGAAATTTGACCAATAACTAAAGTCATACAAGAAAGAAGAAGGGATAATAACCAACCTTGCCATGAAAGACCATATTGACCTTGTGATGGAATAAATGGAACACCATCAAATAAAATACCAAGGAATTGAACAATAATTGTTTGAACAATAATAGTAACACCAATAATTGTTAAGAAAATAAAGTTTGTAAATAGATTAGAAAAGACATTATGTTCACCATTTACTTTTCTTGAATTAAATTCATTAAAGACTTGACAGAAAACAAAAATATTAAATACTAATGTTTGAAGTTCAATAGTATCAGTTTTAACATCATTAATACTCTTAAATCCAAGATTATCTCCTGCACAATATTTACTAAAATCTTCTCCTCCTGAATGTCCAACAGTTTTAACAAATCCACATGGTGAATTAAGGAATGGAATATATTTTCCTGCAAAAACAATTGGTAACATAATTCCTAGTTGATATATAGTTTGAACAATAATATTTCTTATCATAATATTTGAAATAAGTGAATCAAATCTACCAAATGGTTTTCTATCTAATAATGAATCTGTTGGTTTTTCGGTTCCAAGTGCTAATGCTGCCATAGTATCCATAATTAAATTAACCCATAACATTTGAAGTGCATTTAATGGGGATTCTCCAATAAATATTGACCCAATAACACAAAGTGCAAGTGCTGAAATATTAACAGTTAATTGGAATTGAAGGAATTT
>NW_008575191.1:0-240 GCF_000257125.1 Entamoeba nuttalli P19
TTACTCGACAAGAGACATACCCTATTTGGAAATCAAAAGTTACAGTTGATTCAGTTATTCCAATATACAATTCTGCAACCACAAATGACCCACGTGGAGCACTTCGTCTTCAAGGATATTATACTCAACCACCACCTGCTCTTTACATATGTTGTCTAATGAACAATGGATGATACGAACATTATCTATAGAACAATAACACTGTTGAAGACAAATATATCAGAAAACATCATTTTTTAT
>NW_008575192.1:0-22370 GCF_000257125.1 Entamoeba nuttalli P19
CAAATTCAATGAATAACATTAAGAATTGAAAAAGTTTAACATATACTCTTCAATCAATTAATTGGTTATATTAAAGAAAGACAAAGACCAACAAGGAAGTATGTCATTAAATAATGAAGAACCATTGTTTATTCTTTTAGTCTATTGATAAATTCAACTATCAAATAATAATTCAAATTGTAATATTCACTGAATAATAAATAATATTAAAAGAGATGTGACTAAACATATAATCAGTATCTTTCATTTATTTATTGTTGAATTACATTTGATTAATTCAAATGACTTTTACCAATTTATTAGTTTTCTTCTACTCTTTTGGTTTAATATCGAATTACTATTTTTCAATCAATAAACACAATCATAAATTCATTAATAAACAATACACAAGCAATTTAATTAATAAAACATTCATTGAGTTATTTAATTCATTAAAAATAATAATTGGTTTTGGTGTATTGTTAATTGATTGAACAATATTCTTAATGAAATACAAATGCAATCATACTACTAAAAATAATTATAGTTTTATTGTTACACTTCTTTTTAATTCTAATATCATTGCATTCAACTTTTGTGTAATGTATTCCAAATAATCAAATCATATCATTAGATTAAATAACAACATTAATCATAAAATATATTAAAGCATAACGAGTTTGTATTTATGTTATATATAACAAAATAAAATTAGGAAAAAAGTTAAATACAGAAATTAGATATCGCTCATCTTTCTTTAGTTTGATGTGTTTATTGGTATTGAAATAAAGACTATTCAAAAACTAACTTATACAAAGATTATATAAAATTTCAAATTAAGCAACTTTGTTCTCGAATGTAAAACAATAAAAATACATTGTTATAACTAATTTTAATAATGCTAACTCAATAAACCAATTTATTTGATTTATCATAAATATTTATAATAAAAACTCATTCCATTTACTTTTTTTAATGTGAGTATTATCTTCAGAAATAAAGGCATAGTATTTAATTTAAGTATGAGTAGTTGTAATAGTTGTATTAAAAAAAATAATTCAAATCTTTTAGAGAAAACAGATTTAATTAATGTCACCTTTGTTGATAAATCAAGGTAGAGGCTTTACCTCAAAGAATAAAATAATAATATGATAAACAAATGGGAACTACAATACTTTATTGCAATATGACAGAATAGTATTTTATTCAAAATTTAAAAATTTCAAAACATAAAAAAAAAGAATTTCTTTAATTGGGAAGATTAGTATTAAAAAAAGCAAAACAATTTTTTAATTTGAAGATTTTGTATTTGATTGATATTTTTAAATAAAACAAACAAATTATTATTTCTAAAACGAATATTGTTTAATTATTTTGTGTTTCTTTTTGTCTGAATTTTTTATGAAAAAAGGATTTTGATTTTTATAAAATATGAGTTACTTAATTAAAAATTTATTTAAAAAAAAAAATAGAATATTCCACTTATTTAAGTTAATGTTATCTTTAAGTTTGATAGTTTGTTACTCGACAATTTAGGATTTGTTGTTTTTACGTAATCAACTTTTATGAAGAAAAGTCATAATAAAAAAAAAAAATAATTAACTTGCTTTTTATCAAAAAGAAAAAAGATGAAAAAGAATCTTTAATTTCATCTACAAAATAAAATTATTCGAGAAATTTGAAGTTTTAAATAGTTATTATTTTACAATTAAAAAATGATAAAAAAATCGGGAAATGTATTGAAAAGAGATTCTTCATTTCATTTATGAGATGGATTGAATAAAAATAGATTGTTGACCTATTTCAAGCAAGAACTCAAAAATAATAAGCATAATTTTAATGCAAGTATTACTTGTTCTTCTCGCTATTACTTGTGCATTTGCTGATCAATCAAGCACTGCTTATTATATTAGAGAATTTTATGAAGTTCAAGACAAAGTTTCTATTTTAGAAGCTGAATTAAGTAGAATTGAAGATATTGAAAGACACATCCATGACAAAATCGATCATGCTGTACTTGATGTTGAAGCTGCTCCACAATCACAAAAGGGAAAAATCCAAAAAGAAATCAATTTAATGGTTTCTCAGTTAAATGGATTTATGAAACAAAAAGCTAAGTTAGTTAAGGGAATGAAAAAGTTATTGGCTTCTGTTCCAACATATGTTAAGGAAAGAATTATTAATACTCTTCATATTGAAAAAAGGTTCAATAGAAGTGAAGAAGTACTTGACGATGCTGAAGTTGTTAAAAGTGTAAAATCAAAGAAGGCTAAGTCTGTAGCTAAGAAAATAGCTAAAAGTGTTGTTAAAAAGCAATCTAAGGAAGTAAAAAAAGAAGTTAAAACTGTCACAAAGAAAGTCCATAAAATTGAAAAGAAAATCATTAAAGAAGCTAAGAAAATCATTGAAAAGGCTAAGAAAGAAGCTAAGAAATTAACAAAGGCTTCAAAGAAGGCTACTAAGAAAGATTCAAAGAAGGCTTCTTCATTAAAGAAATCAATGAAAGCTTTGAAGAAGAGTTTGAAGGCTAAAGTTAAGAAAGCTGAAAAGAAAGCTAAGGCTCAAGCAAAGAAACAAGCTAAGAAAATTGCAAAGAAACAAGCTGCTAAGACTCAAAAAGCTATTGCCAAGAAAGTTAATAGTAAAGTTAAGAAAGTCACTAAAAAAGAAGCTGCTGATAAGAAGAAATTATTGAAGAAAGTTAAAAAGGCTGAAAAGAAAGGAAAGAAAGCAGCCAAAGAAGCAAAGAAATCAGGTGAGAAAGCTGCTAAAAAAGCCGCTAAAGCAGCAAAGAAAGCTACTAAGAAAGTTACCTCAGTTAAATCTAAAGCTGAAAAATTATCAAGCAAAGCCGTTAAGAAAGCTCAAAAAGCTGTCAAAAAAGCCACTAAAGAAGCAAAGAAAGCTAATAAAGATGTTAGTAAGAAATTAAAGACTACAAAGAGTGATCTTAAAAAGAAAGCTAAAAAAGCCGCTAAAGCAGCCAAGAAAGCTATGAAAGTTGAAAAGAAACAAGAAAAGAAATTGAAACAAGTTAAAAAACAAGTTAAGAAAGGAACAAAGAAAATGAGTGCTGTTAAAAAATTAAAGTCTCAAATTTCAAAGAGTAAGAAAAATGTTAAAAAGGCTCTTCTTAAGGAAAAGAAATTGAAGAAACAAATTAAAAAGACTGCACAAAAAGCTAAAAAGACAGCCAAAAAATCTGCTCAAAAAGCCGCTAAAAAGTCAGCTAAAAAAGCTCAAAAGAAAGCACTTTCATCTGCTAAGAAATATGTTAAAAAGACAACCAAGAAAGTAACTAAGAAAGATGCTAAAAAGATTAAAAAGACACAAAAGAAACTTATTAAAAAATTAAAGAAAGCTGGAGTTTCAAAGAAAGTATTAAGAAAAGTTCAAAAGAAAATGTCAAAAGTTAATAAATTATCAAAGAAAAGTACAAAGAAAGCACAACTTAAAGTTAAAAAGATGATGAAAAATCTTAGAAAACAAAGCAAAAAGTATGTACAAAAGAAAAGTGCTAAATTAAATAAAAAGATATCAAAAATTAATAGAAGAAAGAAAGTTTCAAAGAAGGTTAATAATAAGAGAAGAGTTAATAAAAGAATTAATAAAAAGAAATTAGTTAAAAAACTCAATAAGAAAAAGTCTGTTAAGAAAATTAATAAAAAGAAAACAATTAAGAAATATAGTAAGAAAAGATTTACTAAATTAACTAAAAAGCTTAATAGAAAACTTACTAAGAAATTAACAAAGAAATTTGGAAAGAAAAAGGCTATGAGAATTGTTAAAAAAATGAAAAGATTTGAAAAGAAAGCCATGAAAAAAGGAATTAAGAAAGGAAAGTTTAATAAAAAGGCACTTCAAAAATTAATTAGAAAAGCTGCTAAAAAATCAATGAAAAAATATTCAAAGAAAATTGCTAAAAGAAGTTCTAATAAAAAACTTCTTTTAAAGTCTAAAGCCTTTATTCGTAAAGCAAAAAAGAGTGGAATGGCAAAGAAGGCATTTAATAAATTTAATGCTAAGAGACGTATTCTTAAAGCCCAAATGAAAAAGGTTAAGAATTTGAAAAAGGCTTTGAGAAAAGCACATGGATCTTCAAAGGCTCAACTCAGACACAAAATTCATAAAGTACAAGCTAAGGTTAAGGCTGCTAGAAGATCAGTAAAAAGAACTATGAAAGTTGCAAATAGAGCTATTCGAAAAGTATCAAGATCAGTATCAAGACCTAAACCATCTAGATCCTCAAGATCTAGACCATCAAGTTCAAGAAGAAGAAGATAAGATAATTGGAATATGTTTACGTTGAGAGAAAATATTTTTTAGTTTTTTTATTTTAAAAATTTAGAATTCTTAAAATTGTTGATTAAAAGAAACTAAAATCAAAATTAATAAGTAATGTCTGAAAGTCCACAAGAAGGAAGTCCTATTTGGGTTATTTGTTTAGTGTGTGGGTTAGTATTGTCTGTTGCTGTTATCATTGAAGTAGTTCATTACACTAAATTATATATTGCTGAAAAGAAAACCAAAAAAGTAGAATCACCAATGTTAAAGAATTAAAAAAACAAAATAATGTGATTTAACTAATAAAATAAGTTACGTGTTGCTTAGTAGTTTATCATGTTTTTTATTTTTTAAACTCAAAAAATAGTCATTCAAATAAAATTGTTTCATGAAACTTTTTGTTACTGTTGGTACGACTGAATTTGAACGACTTATTGAAACTATTAATGAAGAGGATGTAATGAAACAACTCTCCCAAATTGGAGTTACTGAAATGGTTGTTCAATATGGACATGGAAAATATATTCCTGAAAGTAAAGCAGGTATAACAGTTCATTCATTCTCTATGAAAACATCAATTTCAGAAGATTTTAAAGCTGCTGATTTAATCATCACTCATGCTGGTGCAGGATCTGTAAATGAAGCACTTAGTGTAAAAAAACCAACTATTGTTGTCATTAATGATGCATTAATGAATAATCATCAAACAGAAATAGCAAAGAAACTTTCAGAACTTGGAGCAGTTACATATTGTCCTTCTCCATCTATATTAAAAGAATTACTTTCTCATTACACTGTTCAACCTGGAAAAGACATTGTTCTTAAAGGAAAAGAGGTAGACGAAAAAATTGGTTATCTCATGAAGGAGTGGTGTGGATTAGATAAAAATAAAGATAAAGAAATTTGTGTAGTTCTTGGAAGTGGTGGACATACAATGGAAATGCTTCATGTGTTACATCCATTAGATGAATTGTGTCATGACGTTATCAAACAATTTGATGTAATTGTAGCTGAGAGTGATAATATAAGTTCAAAAAAATTAGAAGGAATAAAAAGTAAATATAATGTTCATCAAATTCCACGAAGTAGGAAAGTTGGACAGTCATACTTTACTTCTATTTTTACAACATTATATGCGATATTTGTTTGTATTGGTATGGTTTTAAAAATTAGACCAGAAGTATTACTTTGTAATGGACCAGGAACATGTGTTCCTGTTTGTATTTGTTGTTGGTTTTTAAATGTTTGTTATTTTTAATAGGTTTAAGTATTTAATATTACATTTATATTAATTTTCTAGTTATTCCAAAGGAAAAAAACAAGAATTGTATATCTTGAAAGTGTATGTAGAGTAACTACATTATCTCTTACTGGTAAAATATTAAAATTTATTGCTGATATATTTGTTATTCAATGGGAAGAATTAAAACCATTAAATAGAAATGCAATTGTCCATCATCTCTTTTATGCTTCAGATAATTAACAGTTAATAAAAATTTTATTATTTTTGAAAGAAAGTTTTAGAGTTTCATGTTAATCTCATTTATATTATATAGCATTATTTACTTTTTTAATTTTATTTAATGAAACTATCAGTACTTGAAGTTGTTTATTTAGATTAACTACGAATGAAATTTTCAACCTCCAATAATGTTACAAATTTTATGATAGTTTCCCATAAATGTGAAGAGACTGCTAACTGTTTAAAAGTTAATACATCCTTCATTAATGATAATTCATTAAAATGGTTTTTAAGCTATTTTCAAATTGAAACATTTGATTTTGATAAAAGTGATAGAATGTGTAATGAGTATTATAGAAATCATTTATATGTAAAAAAAGGGTACTTCTTTTATTAACTGAGTGATTAAAAGCAATTGTATGAATGAAATTATAGAAAAATTTTATCCAAAATTAGTTTTTTATATATTAATTCAAAATAGAGAAAAGGAAGATTGGTCATTCCCTTATTGTGTTAAAACATTTATGTTTGAAAGAAATAAAGCTCAGTGAGATTACCTCAAAAAGGTAATGTGAGAATGGAAAATGTAGAACAATGTGTTGTTTGTGATTGAATTTCACTTAGTTTTGAATTAGATACATTATTTTCATTAAAAGAACTTTCTATTCAAATGAGTGAACCAATTCAGTTTAGTCAAATTCATTTTAATCAATTAAATAAACTATCAATCAATAATTCTTCAAAAAAAAAAATAATATTTATTGATATTTCTTTTGATACATTAAAAGAAATAAAAGTATTTAATTCATGTCGTGTTTTAATACCATCTAACCTAAATGGAATAGAAGAGATATTATTATTTAATTGTGAATAATGGATATCCATATATTTTCATTACAAAATAAGAAGGTATACTAAAGATTCTTATGTTAGTTTTGGACAACAGAAATTAGAAGATATTGATAATAACAATGAACTATTACAACAATCAGACAGTGCTACAAAATATAATGTTCAACAAAGTTGAAACCCAAGTTGGTTTATCTTTTTTTAGGAATGATATTAATGAAAATAATGGAATGAACTTTACTAATATAGAATTAGATTAATTCAAAGAAATGTTTGAAGATTATTTGAATATCCATTTGATAAAAATAAAGTTGATAAAAAGGTTTTTAAAATAAGATATTTGTTCCTCCAGTTTTTTCTTATGTTAAAATTGAAAATAAAAAAATTATTCATATAACAAATATTTCTTAAGGTGATATAAATATGGTAATTTTTAATGACTGTTATACTGAAATACAACAAACAAGAAGTTTTTAAGTTTATAACTTTTAATGGAGAATATAAGACAATTAAAAATAATAAGATATTTTAAAGTAAAAATAAAAGATGTAAGGTTTATTTCTATTGGTTTAATTGATACAAAACAATATTTTAGTTTTAGTAATTGTTACGTTAGATGGAAATAGTATTCAGTTGGATATCACGCTGATGGTGGTATTACTTTTAATGGATTTTATGATAAAATACAAATTAATCTTCTTTATGGAAACGAAATTGGTATAGAAAACGTTGGTAGTTGTGGATATAACGGAAAAACTCATGAAGTTTTCTTTAATAGAAATGGTGTTCTAATCTAAAGTAATGCACTTTACTGAGAGTTTATTTACGCTGCTATTGAATGTGAACAATTTAATGAAATTACATTAAATTGTTGAGAAGAACCATTTAAATTTGATTTATTAATATTTGAATAAAAATATTTTTAAATAAATTTTCTTAAAAGCTTTTTATTTATTTTTAATTTAACTTTTTTTGGTTTTTCAATTTAAAATTAAATGAAAAATAAAAATCAACTTCGTTATAATTTATTTTTTCATCAATTTTATTTTTTTATTTTTAAAATTAAGTATCTTCATTTATCATTCTCATAAAATCCTTTTTTTTACTTTGAGAATATTTTTAGAATAAACCAAAGTTATAAAAGTTGGCGTTATTGATATAATTCGGAAATATTATTTTTTAATAAAAACCACTTTTTTATCAATAACTTATTTTGATTTATTAATATAGATTAATATGTATTTATATGTCTTGAGTCTAATCTTATAAAAATATGAAGTTATTTAAAATAATAAGTAATAATATTACTTTTGTAATTCTTAAATTAAATTACAGAAAACTCAAAACTTTATATTTATAAAACATAACATAACATCTAAAAGAAATTATTCAAATAATTTGTAAAAATTAATATTAAATTATGAAAAAGTAATTTTTTTTCTGGTTTAAAAATACTTCAATAATTAAAAATAAAATTATGAAAAAAAACGATAAATCGAAAGAGTATTAAGGGTGATAAATGAATATTTTATCGGGAAAAATAAGTAAATTGGAGAAATTACATAATTAAAAATTTAAATTTGAAAAAGAAAATTGAACTAAATATTATTTAGTTTAAATGTTTATTATCTTACTTGCACTATTTACATTCTCTTCATTTTCGAAAGAATGTTCTTGCAATACATTTATGAACCTCGAACAGGGATGTGAATCAGTGAGTGTTAGTTCTAACTGCTATTTAATAGTTAGTACTTCTTCAACTCTTTCACTCACTTCAGTTGGAGACTCCCTAGGCAAAGTTGTTGTTCAGAATGGTGCTACTCTTACCGTCAAATCTATGAGTGGTGTTCAAATTAGTAATCGTGGGACTCTCATTTTACAAGGGGCTCAAAGTGGAAAGGTATTTAGTTCTGGAATTATAACAATTTCTGGAAGTGTTAGTTTAGATTATATCTCAATAAGTTCTAGTGCAAAAGGATCTATTAATTTTAATGAACAAGTTAATTCAGAATATAACGTTATTTTTAAACAAGCTATTCTGTCAAAAGGATTTACTGTGTCAGCACCTTATAAACTAACTATTAATAAACTTGGATCTGATAGTTCTGAAGAAGTTAAAGTTACTTCTGCACAATTTGATATAACAGTATTATCATATGAGAGTGATATCATATATTATTTGTATCATAATAGTCTTAGCTTTACAGCAGGAAATGTTTTAAATAAAGATACCAAAAATACAATTAAATGTTACCAAAATACATTTAGTACACTTTCTGGAGCTGCCAAATCTAATGCTGCATGTCCATGTTCATTGTCTAATGATCTTTGTGATTTAACTATTTCACAAAGTGGTAGTATAGGGTCAGGAGAGTCTCATTATAATACATTAACAATTGATGGAACAGAAGAGATTACTCTTAAAGGGAATAGTGACTCAATATTAATAATTTCATCTCTTGATCTTAAAACAAGTATTACATTTGATTCATTCAAAAAGGTTATTATTTATGGACAATCATCAAGTAGTGGTAGTATAAATATTTCTGTTAAAGAAAGTGTAGAGGAATTTTCTATTTTTAATAGTGCTTCTACCAAGATTGACACATCTGCTAATAGTTTCACAATTGAATCTGTAGCTAAAGAAGTAGTTGGATTGAATATTCACAAAGGGAATGTGAACATTCTTTCAGACAATAAGTTTAAAATTCTTGTAGAAGAAGGGAGTGTTACTTTTAAAGGAAGTAAATTTGAAGATGAAGAAGTTACTCTTAACTCAGGGTATCTTGATATTACTGGTGTTGAGATTTCTAAAAGCAGTACTTCAACAATAAAGTTAGGTCCTAACAGTTATATCAAAATCAAACCAAATGCAACAACTATTGATGATAAATTTATAGTTACTTCTTTAGAAAATAACAAAGACAATTTATATCTTTCTTGCGATTTGAGTTATATTAGACTTAGTACTAACAATGAAGAAAGTTGTTTGTGTTTGTATAATGATCCAATTAACACATATCTTAATTGTGGTTCATTCTATTCTGTTGGTTCAGGAGACCTTATTATAGATGAAAAAGATGAAAACGTTAATAACCTTATTACAACAAAATTCACTTTTGGACATGACACTCTTATTCTTGGTGGTACTGATTTTAGTTCACTGGTATTTAGTGTGCTTGATATGAATGGTAAGAGTAATGTTGTTATTAAGTCTTCTTTAGATAGTCGATTTGATCTTACAATCTCAGAGTTCACAAATGTTCCAAAGTATTTAACTTTTGAAAATATAAATCTTAAACTTCCAACAGAATTTGTATTTTCAGATGGTCAAGTGCTTATATTGAAGAATTCTATGGTTTCATTTGGTCATGAACAAAAATTCAAACGAATTGAAATGGACCATCGTAGTAGTATTAAGAGTAACAGCGGTAACATTAATGCAGAAATAATTCATTTTGATTTCTCAGGGCTTAATGCTGATGTTAAAGAACCACTTATTGAACTAGGAACCGAATATTATTTAGTTGTTAGTAAATTTATTAATTACGTTAATAGTACTAGCTCAGATAATCATTATCTTGTCATTACTAAAAATACTGATTTTAAGAATTATAATGGTGATGTACCAAATGGACTCTCTCTAAAATGTACGAATAGGGCTCTTATGTATATAAAATCAGCTGATGGTATTTCTAATAATTTCAAGTGTTCTGAAATCGGACTTGGAGTCAAACAGTGTGTCATCAAAAGTACTGATATCGAAGGTAATAGCATTGATTTGTCATTACCAGATTCTTATGAAAATAATATTGATCAAGGATGTCCATGTAGACATGATATCTCTGAATCAGCAGATAGTTGTGATGTTACTTTTAATAGCGAGGGTAATGATATTTTATTTACTTCTTCTAAAAATGAACAAACATTCTCTGTTATGGAACTTCATGCTAACAGCGTTAATTTCCAAATCAACAAATTTATTGTTAATAAACTCTTGTTGTCTTCTAATGTTGAGTTTAATACTGCTGGTGGTGTTAAGATTACCACACTTGAAACAAGTAAAAATGCTAAAATTGTGTTTCATCATCAGTCTACACTTGGTAATACTAAAATTCATTCCGGTAGTACATTAGATATAAAATGTGAAACTGATACATTCTTTGAAGGTAACATTAATGTATTAGATAACAGTAATAAACTGAAAAAAGATGATGGCACCACTAAAGAAGAGGCAAGTGGAATATTTAACGTGGAAGTTGATTCAGAGTTAACAATTAGAAATGGTTCAACAATTATTGTTAATAGTCTTATGATTCATAAAAACAATGAGACACAATCTCATATTACTATAAGTAAAGATTCAAAAATAGTATTTGTTAATGGTGCAAAATTGAAATATGATATGACTGTATTTACTTATAAAACGATTTTTGATTTTGATGATGTGAGTCAATTTGACGCTAGTCATATTGAATATAGTCAAACAGGTGATACACATACTTGCAGTGCACTTGCAAGTATTAGTACTTCTAGTAATATTGATGGAAACAGTAAAAATTCTCTTGACCAAAATTTCTTTGATGTTGGTTGTAATCCATTAAAAATTATTTTATGCCCACAATCATTCGTCAATAATTATGCATGTGAAGGAAGAATTGATTGTGTGTTTAGTAGTTCAAGTAAAAGTGATACATTATCTGCAGGAGATTCGAGTTCATATGAAAATTCAGGAGTTAATTGTCCATGTGGTAGAGAAGATCAACAATCATCTAAATATACATCAGCCTGTTCTGTTTCTATTCCTAATACATTAAGTGATAAGAATATTACTGATTTCTTTGGGCATTTTGTTGATATTAGAATTGATTCCTCTATTTTTATTTTTGTAACTAGTTCATCTGTTGATGTCCAAAATTTAATTCTTAGAGGCACTGTTCATTTCAGTAAAAGTGAAAGTGATACAAGTGAAACAACTGGTAAAATTACTGCTGGTAGTATAGATGTTTATACTAAACAACCAACTAAAGTTTATTTCGAGATTCCTTCTGAAGTAAAGTCAGCTAAGACAAAAGAGTCAAGTGTACTCTTTTCTTTCCATGATGAAACAATATTCAGACTTGGTAACGCTGATAATACAACTGTTGGTATTGAACCAGGAAGTTCTATTACTCTTAACCTGAATGGTGTACCTAGTGATAAAAGTATTGAACTAAGCCTTGGAACAGATATGAAAGATGCAAGTCTTGCTCTTATGGCTAAAAAACCTTTACGTTTTACTAGTGATGTTATTGTAAATAAATTAACACTCAGTAGATCTCAGTATTCAGGAGAACAAGACTCTAGTAATATTCCATTCTTCCTTGATGTTGGAGATGATCATGCATTTAAAGTACAAAGTCTTTCTGTTGTTCCATTGGAAGTTATTAAATATCCAATTGTTCAAGCATCTGATATTGAATATGTTTATGTTGGAGATTTCCAAAAGAGTTTATATCTTATGGATGAGTTCAAAAGTGTTTTGTATTATAAAGGAGAGACTTCTCAAAGAAAAGATGAAATTGTATGTGTTTTAAATTACAACAACCCTGTTAATGGTCATGTTATTTATAATGACTCTGATATATATGATTATGACTTACTTAGTTGGAATAGAAGAGGATGTCCATGTGATGGAGGACAATGTACCTTAAAAATTAATGATGAAATAAAACCATCAGTTGACAATGATACTGTTGCTGTTTTTGGAATTAATGCAACTGCTTTAAGTACATGGGAAATTGATATTGATAAGAATGTTGAATTAGGTGAAGGAAAGGCTGTTGTTGATAAAATGGTTGTTTCAAATGTCAAAACACTTACATTTAGAAGACTCACTGGTTCTATTTCATTATTGAATTATGTTCCAAAGACTGTAGAGTCTGGAGAAAGTGTTATTCCAACTTGTTATGACATTAATGTTGCTGATGTTAATTCTTCTTTCAAGGTAGAGTCTATCCAAACAAGTAATACTGCTCCTTATAAGCCTTCAGGTTCTGAAACTAGTTATAGTGCTAGTTCTAGTCTTACATTTATGCAGAATTCTGCTAGTTTTTCATTGACCTTTGATGATGAAGGTGTTTTCTTCTCTTCTGTTGTTGCTACTGACTCTAAACAAGTTAGGTTGGGTAGTAGTGAATCATCATCTATAAGCTCTCTTATTCATACAATGAAATTAATAAGGTCATCTATCTATTTTGAGAAAGGACAATGGGACTATGAAGCTAATACTTTAGATGTTGAGTTAAATTCCCCACAAACATTCCCAATTGTCTTTGCTCCTTCTTCTAATGTTAGATTTAGAGATGTTCAGGTCATTGTTCATATTCCAAGTATTTCTCTTAATGAACCACTTTATTTATTCCGTGTAACATCAAGTGATTATATTGCAAATAACAACATCACAGTAGTTGTTACTACTGATCCTATTGATACTGATAATATCAAGACTACCAGAAAAGAAGATTCTTCTGTAGAATATGAATTTGTTCAAGTCTGTTCAATTTATCTTGCTATTGTACCTAAAGGATATAGTATTGAAAGTTGTCCAAATGATCCATGTGGTACTAATGATGCAGTTCTTATACAAAACATTACTAACGACGATGTTCCAACTTGGGTAATTGTTATATTAGTTATTGTTGGTGTCATTATTATTATTATAATTATCCTCTTCATTGTCTTTATTGTAGTTGCCCGTATGTTCTTGTTAAGAAGAAAGAATAATAAAGTCTTTGATGATGATGACAATATTTTCTACCAGACTGCTGAAGAAACTACAGAAAAGGATGAAGGTTCTAATGAAGAAAGCCAATCTGCTGAATCAGGAAGTGGATCTGGTTCATCTTCAGGAAGTTCTTCAGGTGCTGGTTCTGAAGAATTAGGAAGTGGATCTCAGTCTGGAAGTAATTCTGAAAGTGAACAACTTGAAGAAAGTAAAAAGGAAGATGATAGCTCAAGTGGTTCAGCTCCAGAGTCAAGTGAAGAAGATGACGATGATTAAAAAGAAAAGGCTTTAATTGATTTTTTGTTGTGGTAATTAAAAAATTGAAATTATTAGAGATGTTTTTAAATAAAAATCCAATTAATCTATTCTTTTCATTTGTTTATTCTCTTCATTTTTGTGGCAATAGTTGTATGGATTTAAATAAGATAGATAACGTATATATTTATTAAAAAATGTCATCTTTGGACATTTATAGTTGAAGCTTACTGGACAACGTCTGTTTTCTACTGTCATATATTTTGGTGGGAAAATTAATTGATAAAAGAATTTGGCAATAAATGGGATCGAAGTGAGTAATATAATAATAACCAATTTCCACCAGAATTGCCAACTGAAAACAAAAGAAAGGTCTAGATAAATTAGAAAATGAATAGAAATAGTAAAAACAAATAAAGAACAAACCGAAATAAGACTTTAATACAAAGAAGGAGATGAAATAAATTGCTATAGAGAATATTTCTGAACCAAGAATGATCCAATTCCATCTTCTTATTGTAAATCCAACATTAATTAATTGGATTAAAATTAATGCAGTAAATGAAATTGACACGATATTAAGGAAAGTGTCTTTAAAGAGTACCATACATAAGAACATAATAATTACAGCTTGTAATATACTCAAAGACACCCAAGCAATCAAACTACTTAAAGACAGACGTTGTTTTGTTTGAAGTTGATGATATAAATCAGGAAATTCCATAACTTTTTGTTCATTTACTCGTTCATCAAGAATGAGTGAAATAACAGGAAGCATAGTGTAATAAGTGGCATATCCCATTAACAAAAATCCTTGGAATAGTGCAACTGGTGCAAAGTTAAATATTGCACTAAAGATAGCTTGCATAATAGAAATAATCATTCCTCGATGCATAATAAATAACGCCAAATCACTTGAACGAATATATGAATTTCTTCCATGCCATAATAATAGTCTAGTTATATGACTAAATTGTTTTAATGAAAAGTCTGCTGCCATTGATGCTTGTTTGCCTTCTTTTCCTTCAATGCCTAATCCAACGTCAGCCGCTTGAATCATACTTACATCATTACCTCCATCTCCAATAGCACATGTACGTATTCCAGACTTTTTTACTAATAAAACAATTTCAGCTTTTTGTGTTGGCATACATCTACAACAAATAACACTCTTTGCTTGTAATGCAAAACGAATGAATTTGTCTGGGATTTCTTTTAATACTAATGAAAGTGTTGATCCATCAACAATAAGACCATCATTTTCTAAAGTTATTGAATATCTTTCCATTAATATTTCTGCTTCTTGGACACTGTTTGCAAAGAATTCTCTTACTTCTTGGTCTACACCAATTAACCTAGTTGATTTGGCAATGCATAATGCTGTTTCTACTTTGTCTCCAGTTAACATCCATGTTCTAATACCAGCATGTCTCAACATTTCAAGTGATTGCTGAACATCATCTTGTAATTCATCTTCTACACCAGTAATACATAATACCTTTAAATTATTTTCAATTTTAGCAATGGATTTAGTTATTAATTCATCACGATCAGTCATAGCTGAACTAGCTGCATTAAACTCCTTTTTAAATATCTCATAATCTTCTTTGCTTATAACTTTCTTGCCAAATACTAATGTTCTTAATCCATCCTTTGCTAAATTTCCACACTCTTCACCTAACCATTCAACGTTATCAATCAACTTAGACATCACACTATCAGCACCCTTCATGTACAAGACAATTCCTTCATCACTACTAACAATTACTCCCATTCTTTTAGTACTTGAACTAAAAGGAAACATATTTAATATTTCATATTTCTTTTCTTTGCCCTCAATATCTAATTTCATTGTTGTGTAAGTTTTCTCTTTCAAAGTAATTCCTACTAATTCGGTAAATTTAACTAATGCAACTTCATCAGGACTACTTGCTTGATAATACCTTTCTCCTTCATTGGAAATTGATGGCGTGACATTATGACAAAGTGCCAATGCCTTGATACATTCAAATAATTTGCTAGTAGAATTCTTTTGTAAGATGGTGTTATTAGAATCATTTTGAATATACTCTTTTAATTCTTCTTTTAATTCTTCAGCACTATCAACTGAATATGTTTGATTACCAAGTGAAAGAATTTTAAAAGACATTTCATTTTTTGTTAATGTTCCTGTTTTATCTGATAATAAGAATTGAACTTGTCCAAGTTCTTCTGGAATTGAAGAGTTTCGAACTTCAGCACCTTCTATTTTTTCATCAGTAGAAATAAACATAGAATAAATTAGCTTAGAAATATCTAAATTTACCCTTATTGAAATTGGAATAATAGATGAAAACAAAATCATGAATCGAACAACAACCACAATTGTAAATGATGAAAAAATACCTCTACATAAATCTGGAACTACCATTAATATAGACAATCCTAACATAATACAAAACAATACCTTTGATACACTATTTAATGCCATATCAACCCTTCCCCATTTAACATTTCTTTGACCATTTCGGTTCATTGAACTTCGAGTCTCTTTTCCAGTATAAATAACAATACCAATAATTTCTTCACTTGCTAATACTGTATTTGCCCAAGCTGTATTATCAACAGATACAGGAATAGTATCATTTTCTTTTCTGATTCTACCAGTAAAACTATAAATTGCATTTTGTGGAGCTTCACAATCAATACAAAATATTGTGTTCTCTAATGACAAATGGTCTAACCCTTGAAACTCTTTGATACATCTTCTAAACTTCCAATCTGTTTCTCCATCAAGTTGGTCTGTCTTAATAAAACAACTACCATCTTCATCTGATGATTGAAGAATTACCAAATCTGCAGGAACTCTTTGTCCTTTTCTTAAACGAAGAATATGACCAACTTGTATGTCTTTAGCTTTTACAGGAATAAATTCACCATTATGAAGTTCTTCAAATTGTTCATTATTCAGTTTCTATATGATAAGTATACCAAAGTCTTCCTATCTCTTTAAAGACAAAAACAAACAACATCTCTAAGTGCAATTCTAATTTCATCAATAGCATCTTTGCAAATAGCTAAACAAACAACAAAAACTAATGGTGCGAAGTATGTAAACGTCATTCCGACTTTAAATATTGGAATTAATTGAGAACAAGCATTACATAAAAAGTATAGATTATAAAAATATTTAAATTGATTAAATAGTGACATAGGAAGAAAACTGTACCATGTTGTTCTAGTATTACTCACTTTGTTGGTGGTATATTTTTGTACGTTTTTAATTTCAGGACGATAAACACTCCTTGGCTATAAACGTAATTAGCTTCATCTTTCTTTTCACTTTTATAATTTTACAAACTTTATGAAATTGTTTATACCACTTAAGTGCTGGTATCTTCTCATACCATTTTCTGTTGTCTAAAGGAAACATCCAATCCTCTTCATCTGATGAAACCAATGGAATTTCTATCTCTTTCTTGCTCATTACTTGCTTTACAAGTAAGATTTTTTTTAGATTTTTTTCCTTTTTTTATCATTTTAGTTAATTACTTTGAAGTTTTTAGGTAGATCTTAAAATATAATATAAAAAAATAAACTGAGCATTTAGTCATCCCTTCATTTTATTTGATAATAAGATAATTTCTTTTCTTTTTAGGAGTTGTTGTCCTTATCATTTTGTTATTAATTATTTTACTAGGATAAAAAGATTACAATAAACAAATCAAGTTTTCTTGAGATAAATACATAACTACTTTTATGTAGAATTCGTGATAACTCCATTACATGCGTTATTCAATTCGACTCAACATTAATAAAAATATCAATTAAGTATTACGCTCTTTTTTTTTATTAACAAATTCTTACCAGATCATAATTTATGTCTTTTATTATATTTAAACTTCATTCTTCAATTTTTACATAAACATTCTTATCATTTTAATTTGTTTTGCATCACAAACTCTACATTATATTTTTCTGCTGTAATGAAGTTAAATGTCTTTTTTTATAATAATCACAAATTGAGTATTTTGTTTTTTCTCCATTAATTCTTATATTCTTTAACTTTGCATTTTTATTGTTGTAAACCCTTTTGTTACAACTTTCTTTATTTGAATTATTGAAAATGAGCTCTATTCAAGACTCTTTAATTTGTATTTGGAACTTCTTCACTTAAATAACTTCCAACAATTGACTAATTATCAAAACATATTAAAACTATGAAAGTTTATCATTTTTTTACTCACTTTACAAAAGTAAGTACAACCAAATTGCCATTTAAGTTTTTCAATATAACAAATATGCTACGTTCTATTCTTCTAAGATTAGTGAATGTCTGATTTTAGAGAGTTTGTTGAATTTAGAAAATTGCTTGATAAAATTAAATTTTTTATTGATATGCTCTTTATGTACTTGACTATACATAAGTAACTATTAATACCAATGAAAAAGAGAATCACTCCAAAACGAAAGAAGTTTCAATAAAAAGATGAAGCTAAAACATGTGTTTCATTTCATTGATGAATCGTTTACCAATAGTCCTTTGTTTTTTTGTTTGTTTATCAACTGCTAATTACACAATATTTAGTAATGGAACATTTAGAAATAACTGGTATGAAAAAGGTTCTAGTTGTTACGCTTCTCAAACAAGTCAATATAATGGACAATATATTCTCTATACCCAAATGGCAAGAGATAAATTTTTAAATTTATACTCAGACACACCAATAAAAGATTATAATTTTTTAACATTTGCAATTAATTGGGAAGATCAATACTGCACTTTAAGAATTGGAGTAGAACTTGGAACAGAAGGATACCTTACTAGTTTTAGTTTTAAACCTGACGTTTTAGAACCACAAAAATGGAATAGAGTTGTTGTAGACATATCATCACTTTATTCTAAAGACATTGACACAATTAGAGTTAACAAAAATGACCTTCGTGATACGAATATCATGTTTAATGATATTATGTTTACTAATGAACCATTACCCGCTGGTGTTTTTGAATATCCTAAACTACAAACTTCCTCTGAAGACTCTGAACTTAAAGATTCTTCTGCTCTTATTATTATGTCATTAGCTGCTATAATATTCACTATCTTCTTTTAGTCTCACTTTAATGATATCTAATTGAAAACAAAGAAACAAAAATTTTATCATTTGTTTTTTCATAATAATAAACCCTGGATATTCTTTTTATCATCACTTTATGAAGTCCTAGGTGTTGATGCCAAATACCATAAACAGTCCCTCTTGCTCTACTTGAGAAGAAAGTCAGAATAATTCTTTTAAAGAAGTGGACATATTCTGATGAATTATAATAAAAAAACAAATAAATATAATGGAAAGTACCCTTAAATTGGACCTTTCAAAAACAAAATAAAGGAAAATACCAACGTATCGCCACGAAAACTAAGATTTAAACCTAGCATACTAAGAAAAAACAATCATTAGAATATGTCAAAGAATAAATTAATTGGTGGAGCCCTTTGGGAACATTACAGTAAGAAAGTTAAAGACCATATGGATAATCCACAACACCGTGGTGAAATTACTGAAGAAGAAGGTAAAGAACATGGATGGAAAGTTATTGTTGCTGATTGGGGAGCTGAAGCATGTGGTGATGCTGTTAGAATGTACTGGGGAGTTAATCCAAAAACTAATATCGTAGAGAAAGCAACATTTAAGTCATTTGGATGTGGTACTGCTATTGCTTCTTCTGATGTTACAGCAGAACTTTGTATTGGTAAAACTGTTGATGAGTGTTTGAAAATCACTAATTTGGATGTTGAACGTGCTATGAGAGATTCTCCTGACGTACCAGCTGTTCCTCCACAAAAGATGCATTGTTCTGTTATGTCTTATGATGTTGTTAAGAAAGCCGCTTCTCTTTATAAAGGAGTTAATGTTGAGGATTTAGATGATGAAGAAATTGTTTGTACTTGTGCACGTGTTAGTTTAAGATTAATTAAAGACACTATCAGACTTAATGATTTGAAGACAGTAGAAGATATAACACATTATACAAAAGCAGGAGCATTTTGTGGTTCATGTGTTAGACCTGGAGGACATGAAGAGAAGAAATATTATCTTGAGGATATCTTAAGACAGACTAGAGCTGAAATGGAAATTGAAAAGATGAAAGCTAATTGCAATTCAAATGACTTTGAGAAATTAACAATGGTTAAAAAGATTAGTAAGTTGAATCAAGTATTTGAACAATACATAGATCCTATTGTTAAAAAAGATGGTGGAAGTGTAGAAGTATATGAAGTTAAGGATGGAGTAAATGGTGAAATTATCGTATATATTCAATATAGTGGTAAATGTGTTGGTTGTGCTGCTGCAAATGGAGCAACTAAAGAGAAGATTCAAACGATTTTAAGAGACACTCTTTCAAAGAAAATTATTGTTATTCCAGTTGACTTACCACATACTCATGATGATGATTTGATCGAACAATTGGAAAATGAAACAACCTTAAATATCAAAAAGAAAGATTAGTCTTTAATTTGAATCCATTTTTTTTGAAATTTCTTTTATTATTTTGTTTTCATTTACTATCTGGTCTTGGTGATGAAGGAATTGAAACTGATTGAACAAGATTTTCTGATATATTACTTTCAGACGATAAATGTTGTTTTGAGCAAACTGGAGTTGATACAGTCATATCAATTGAACTGTTTACTCTAGAATGAGCAGCTGCTTCTGCCATACTTTGTTTTGCTTCTTGAGCTAATCTCCATTTTTCTACACAACTCATTTGAGCTACACTTTTACCTCTTTCTGACCATTTTCTTGTTTGGGTTGTTCTTAATGATTGATATTTAATATCTAACATGTTTTTAGCAACTTCAGCTTTTTGTTTAGACGCTTCAATTGCTTTGTCTTCAAAGACCTTCTTTCTTTCTACTGCTTTTTCGTAGGCTGATTCAAATACTTTAAACCATTCATCTTTCTCTGCTTTACTCTTTAAACCAACAAAAATATGACTCTTACCTGAAGTAATTTTTAAAGTAGTTTCTGGTGTAAGTTCTTTTGTTTTTGGCATTTCTTCTTCTTTAACTTCTTCAATCTTCATATCAATTACATTAAAATGAGTTTTGTAAGTAAATTTTTTACTTAATGTTTTAGATAACATAGCTTCTTTATATTGAGCAAATATACACACATCAGAAAATAATAAACAATGACATGGAACAAATTTCTTTTTAAATAATGCTAATACAATACCATCTTTTTGATAGATTCTACCTGGTTGTTGTAAATTAACATCAGATGGTAAGTCAGTTATTCTTTCACTTAGTTCATTAACTTTATCAATATATTCATGTTGTCTTGAAAATTCATTTACACTTATTGCTACTTGAGAAACGATATTAAATCCATTTGATAAATCTTTAAAATCTGGATGGTTTTGTGGTGTATGTTTAAGAAGATCATTTAACAATAATTTATATCTTGGAATTCTTTGAATTGGTGTAATCAAGAATGATGTTAATTCAAAATTTTTATATTCATCAGGTGCATTATTTCTTATTTGTGAATAATAAAATTTGAAAAATTCATGACCACTTCCAAGTTCTTTTAGTACTTTTAAAGCTTCTGGATAATTTTTACAATATTCTCCATATATTTTTAAGAATGGAGCTAATTTAATAAAAAGTCCACCAATTTTAGATTCACTATTCCATTGAGAAATAACTTTTTGGAATGACTGAAGAAATTGTTCATTAACAGAAAGAATCATTTGAATATCACTAAATATTTTTTTGTACTGATCCATTGTAATTAATTGTTTTGTCATAACTGGTTCAGCAAATAATTTGACTATTAAATTTAATTGTTGAACATAACTTTCTTCAGTAGATAATAACTCTTGTGCAACATTAGTTCTATATGCATATAATTTATTCATTTTTCTAAATTCAAATTGTCTTGCTGCACGAGTAATAACTGTTGCAGCAAATTCTTTTTGTGCAATTGTTCCAGCTGTATGAATTTTTTCTAATATTTCTCCTTTAATTTTAAATCCTTCAAACCATCCTAATTTCTTTTCATCAAAATTTACTAATTTAATACCATCTAAATCTTTTACTGCATATGCAGCTGTCTTTGGAACACCTGTTTTAATCATAAATGCAGATGTTTGCTCTACAGTCCAATATCTATAATCCATAGAATATGCAAATTTTGGTGGTTTAAATAGATTCATTTTAATAACATTACCTGTCATTTTTAATACTTCTGTTTGTCTTCTTTGTGCAGTTGATACTTCTTTTATTTTTGCTGCAATAATATTTCTTTGTTTAACTGTTAATTTTCCAACAATACATTTCCAATCAATAAATTTTAAATCTTCTACACATGTTGCTGCTACATCATCACTAGTAACTTCCATTAATACTTGATCACATTCTTTTTGGTCTGGGAATAAATCCATCATAAATTTAGTTAAGTCTACCAAAGTGAGTAAAAAGTTAATGTTTAATTTAGTCCCATAAAGATATTCAAACTATTTTCTGATTTGTTGTTTTCTGTTGCCATTACCTTCAACTACCTTTTTTTATGAATTTTTTAAAATCTTCAAAAAAACTTTTCTTGTTACTTCGTGTCAGCTGAGTTTTTCTTTCAGTAACTCTATTATCCATAATCCTATTATTTCAGGATTTTGTCCTAATTCATGTTTTAATAATTTTTATTCATTGCAGTTCTTCAGTAGTTATAAAACTCGTTATTTATAAGAATTATTTATTACTTACCTTAAAAACAAAATAAATTAGTTTTTATG
>NW_008575193.1:0-1518 GCF_000257125.1 Entamoeba nuttalli P19
ACATCTGGTTCTTTAGGTGGTAGTAATGGTTTATTATTATCTTTTAACATAGATAACATTAAAGATTTTCTTTTCTCACTGTTTTCTTCAGATGTCATCAGTAATTCAGTTGGAACGGGAGTATTAACAATATCTTCTGGAATTGTAACATCGGCATCATCAGTAAATTCATCCATGTTCACTTCATTTTCTTCTAAAATCATTTCTTCATTTTCATTATCTAACATTTTTAATATATCAGGTTCATAATCACCATACTTCTCTTTTAGTTGTTCTATGGTTAATGTTTGTTTTGGTGGCTCTTTAAATAATTTGGTCTTACTGAATAAAATTGTACTGTTTTGCTCTAGCCAATCTAAATCTCCTTTCTCTTTGGCTATTCTCTTTAAGATATCCCAATTTTTCGTATTTAATACAACTATTGTTGGTAACGAAGTGACGTCTGCGTGGTCATACTTTACATTCATTGTTACTACTTCTCCATTCGTTGAAACAATACTTTTAAATTCAAACCAATCAAGTGCTGCAATGTTTGCATCATCAAAGAGACGTACTTCATAATTAGCATTATTGTCCTTTCCATCAAACATTACTTTCCCTCGGAACTCTTGTACCTTTGTGTCTTTCAATAAATCAATTACAAATTCACTCTTACCAATACGAGTTTCTCCTAACAACACGAGCATTTTAGTTCTTTTGATTTTACCATTTTTAACTATTCTCAACCATGCTCTTGCGTTTTTTATCAGTGCGTTTTCTTCATCCCAGGGCAGCAGTTTGATTTTAATTCTTTCATTTCTGTCGTTTGCATGCCGTTCACGATATAATTCTTTGAACTTACTGCGAACATTTAAATAACTTAACATGTTTTTATCACCTAAATAAGCTTCTGCTTCTTTGAGTGTTGGTAATCGTAATGCTTTGTGTATTTCTTCGGTTGATAAACGACCTCTCGCAGCTGGTTTATTCCCCCATTCTTCAAATAAAGATTTTACTTCGTGTTTGGTTCCTTGTTTTTTTAAATATTTTATTATATTAATAAATGATCCATCGAACGACGGGTGTTCTGTTACGGGAGTGAATGTTAGTTTATATTCTATTCCATTCACATTTATAAACGGTTTTTTATTTATTTTGACAGGTTCTTCTAATTTAAAAAAGACGTGAGCATGCCTGTTATCTCCTTCTTCTGTTCTACTCATTGCCATGTAGTCTATTTTAGATTTATTGTTTCTAGTGGAAGTCCACTGTTCTAAAGCACCCTTTAATGTATTAATATCCAATGCCGGGTATCTATCATTGTAATTAAGGCAAACATATCCATAAGCTGAATGAAAGTTGTAATATTTCTTTTCACTTCTATTCATTCTTGCTGTTTATGAGTTATTTAGTTTGACTTTTTTATTTACATTTATTTGTATGAGGAAGAAAATTGTCTGTCAAACTATAATTAATAATAAAATTATAATTCAAATAATTTAAAAATTCCTCTTTAAGTGTCTGTTTGTCGTGTTGTTT
>NW_008575194.1:0-3210 GCF_000257125.1 Entamoeba nuttalli P19
ATGTTTTTGAAGTAATTGTGTTGTAGTTTTTGGTTTAGAAAAACATGCAGTATAGAAATATTGTAATGTAATTCCTTCTAATAATGCATAGTCTTGTAATTCTTTAATTTTTTCTTCCATATCTGTTTCTTCTACAAGTGTTTGTAACATTTGTCCTGCAATATGTGGAATAGAAATACATGGCGATTGAAAAAGCATAAATAAATCTCTTCCTAAACTTCCAATTAAACTCATTGTTTGATTAAACATATTAAATTCGGTAGTATTAGAATATGGTTCACAAACAATATATTTAAGTGTTGTAACACATCCATAAATTACAAATGGACTTCCTTTTTTAATATTTTCTTTAAGTGTATTAAATATTTTTTCATGTAATCCTAATTTCATTACTGCTAATTTCCCTTTTTTCTCTGTATTTTCTTCTGCTGTAGAACATAACATTAATCCACAAATTCTTAATCCCCAAAATAATATAATTGGTTTAACACTTTCTAATGCTTTTCCAATAATTTCAACTAATTTTTCCATTATATTTTTATTTTGTACAAATGTTTCATATCCCATTCTTGTTGATAATAATCTATAAACACATTGTAAAAATCCTTCTCCTGCTTTCCCATATACTATCATTTTTTCTAGTGCTTGTCCAATTAATTTAGATCTTCCTGAATCTGCAATTTGTGGTCCATTAATACTTGTATTATTATTTAATAAAAATACAAATACCATAAATAATTCTTTTGCTTCTAAATCAACTATTTTACTTCCATCAAAATTAGCTAAATTCTTTAATATAGATGTTTCTATTTGTCCACTTTCTGCTATTGTCATTCTTTCAATTATTAATGACCCAAATCTTGGAATATCTGAAATAATAGGATCAGCTTTAGCTGCAATTGCACAATCAAATAATGATGCAATAAATTGTTCTCTTTGTGTTGTAAAAAAGTGTTTTTGTAATCCATCACTAAATGTAATAATAATTTCCATTGCATCTTGTCCTCTTAATATATGGATTATTTCATTAAGTGGTTTTGCAAATGTTACTGTATAATTACTTGCTTCTCTTTCAACAAACCACATTTCTGTAAAACATATGATTTTTTCTCTTTTTCCAATTCCATGATTAGCTTTGATTTCTACTAATGACCCTCCTTCTTCTTCTTCTGCCTTTTTAATATTTGACCCATTAAATACTTCTTCCATTGTTAAATCTGAGTTAATTGTCATTTTAATTCCAACTCCATCACATTTCTTAACAATTTCACTTGCTGCCATTCCTCTATCATTAAATGAATATACAATTCTTTCATTTCCTTCTTTAATAATTGCAACTCCTTGTGAATCAGTACATAAACATATTTCTTTAATATCACAAAACATTATTACTTTTTCTTTTTTTCCTTGACTTGTTGCTACTTCAACTATTCCATATGGTCGTATTTGAATATTAACTTCTTTAATTTTCCCATTATTATATATTTTTTCGGCTGAAAATGACATATAATTCGTTGGTTTAACTTTATATTTATATTCTTGAAGTATACAAATAACATAACTTCTTGCAGTTGATATTAATTTTTGTTTTTTTCCATTAACTTTAACAATAAATTCATCTGCATTTTCTGTACATGAAATTTCTGTAATACTTGGCCATTCCCATACTTCAATTAATTCATATGTTCCACTTGTAAGAAGTGCAACAAAATCTTTTGAAATGCACATTTGTAAATCTTTATTTGCTATTAATCTAACTCTCTTAACTAATACTCTTTTTTCTGTTACTTGTGAAAAGAATTTAATTGAGAGAGAACCTGTTGGATATTTACTAAGTTCACTCATTTATTTGTTTATTTTTAGTTCTTCTTTTCATTTTCTGTTTCTTCATTTTATTTCTTCTCTTTCCTTCTCTTTTTTATTTCTTCAAAATTTAACCAAAACTTTTCTTTTATCTTATTTTAATTCCTCACTTATTTATACCAATTGTTTATTCGTTGCTTCATACGCTCACTTTGTTCTTTTGTAACTCTTTCTTTCTTTTTTCTTATTTCTTGTGTTGTTATCCTTTCTTCTATTTCCCCTCTTTCTTTTTCTTTAACTAATTCTTCTGTTTCAACTCCCCTTGCTTTTTCACAACAACACGGATGTGCTGCTTCAAAACACACCCCCGCACACCCCATAGGTACTGCTGCATATCTTACCATTCTTCTCATAAATCTATTCTGTGTTGTAAACAATCCATCTTTAAATTCAACTTGAATATCAGGCATTTCATACATTTTATCTTTTAAATCTTTTAACGTTTCAGCAATTAAAAATATTTGTGGAATTGGTGCAAGTTCATGTTTAAATATTGTTTCAATTTCTATGCCTTCTATTTCTGTGTTTTTAGTTTGTTTTTCTATTTCTTCTTTTGCTCTTTGTTGTTTTTCATTTGGAGGTAATGCTTTAAATGATGGGTCTTTTTCAAGTACTTCTTTGATGTGATTAATAACTCCTTTCATTTGAATCTCTTCAATAGCTCCATTAGTAATTAATTCACCAAGAACATTAGCTGATGCTAATGCTGCATATTGTCCTCCTGTCAATTGTGCTACTGCTCGCATCAACGTTCTTAAATATTCACTTGTTAATGGCTCAGCACCTACACAATATATGACAATATCTTTGTTCATACACTCTCGTACTTCTTTAAGTAAATCACATCCACATGGACATCCTTTAGGAAATCCATCTCCTTCCCTAATAAACCCATGAGGTGGTGCATCACCAATCCAAACTATCACCTTTGCTGCTTTTTCTCGATATTTTAAATTACTTGCACAGTGCATTGCACAACAAACAGACTCTGGTGTATCTCCTCCTCCATTTGCATCCATCTTATTAACGGCTTCTTTAATACATTTCATAGAATCAGTAAAGTCTGTGAGTCTAAATGCAAAAGAATTGTCTTGTGGTGGATGATCTTTATATTCAACAAGTGCAAATCTAACATCACATTTCTCTGATTGTATAATTGTATTTATTATTTTCTCAATACTTTGTTGTGCAGCATTAAGATATGAACCCATAGATCCTGTGGTATCACATAAAAACACTAAATCAAGTTCAGTCATTCAATGTATTATTAATGAGTTTTAGTATTTTTAAGTTTATTCATCATTTCTTCTTGTTTTTGCTTTTCTTTTTGACGTTTTTATCGTAAAA
>NW_008575195.1:0-1970 GCF_000257125.1 Entamoeba nuttalli P19
GTATCTTGTGTGGCTTTTCCTTCTCCCTTTAAATGTACATTAAAAATATTATACATTCTACTCGTTACTGTTGAGTATAATTTATTTATGCTAATTTGATTTTCATCTTTATAAATGTTACCATAATTATGAATTGTATTTGTTTTTGAAATAATAAATTTATCAATTGGAATAACTTCTTCGTTATTATTTTTTTCTTCTAAATTACATTTAGTGTCTTTATAATATTTAAGATGATATATTTTTTTATCTCCTCCTTCTTTAATATATATTTTGAGACTTCTTCCTTTGATATATTCAATACAATCAGATTTATCAAGACTATTCTCAATTTTAGATGAAGTAATTAATATATTTTGACATTCATTCACATTTTTTATTCCTTGTTCCATGCAAAGAATGGTATCGGTTGCAGTTGCAATTGCAATAAATAATATAACTGTTATCATTGAATATATTTTTCTTCAGTTCTTCCCTTTAAATAGTTTATCCATTTCTTCAGTATTCATTTCTTTCTCTTTTTTCCATTCATTTTTTTATTTGAGTTGAAATTGTTATATTTTTTCTTTCTTTTACATTATATGTCTTTACATATTAATATTGTTAATTTATCTTTCAAATGATAGTGAAAGTGGTAAAATGTTGAAATTTGTCTTATTTCTTTACAAAATTCTATTATTATCATGTTTTGATAAGAATATAACAAAACTATAGTTAATGAGCAGAATTATTATTTTATAGTTAAATTCTACTTTTTTGATATTCCTCTTACAATATTCTTATTTAAAGAACAATACTAACATTAATATTTGATCAACTCATCATTTATTAATCAAGGACAATATTTTTAATAATTTGTTATGTTTGATTTCAACAAAAATAAATAAGTAAAATTATAACTTAAGAATTACGGTATTAAATTGTTATTATTTTTTTGAATTTAATTTCAATTTGATTGATAAAATATTATTAAATATCTTTTTTATATCTTTTAAATGTTATATAAAATATTACTAGATTTATCTTTATGAATATAATCAATATAAATTAATATCATTTTATTACTTATTATAACAACTCTTTTTTATTTCTTTTATCACTATTTATTTTTACTAACATTCTTTATATTCATTAAATTATTATTTACAATAAATGAATTATTTAAGCTTTAATAATACTATTATTTATTTGTATTATTAATAAAATTATTAAATTTATAATAATATTCATATTTTAATAATTTTAAGAAAATGGTTCTAGTTTAATTATTCATTTTATAATGAAAGTAAAATGATATACAACAACCATTATTCTTAATACCATTTATTTTTATTTATAAAAGTTATACATAATACAGCATTATAAATTGTTTGTTGATTTAATAAATTAATCAATTAAGTTATTATATTTGCAATTAAAATAATTTAAAATATATTTAGTACTAATTATATGTACAATATAATAATTAATTAAAGAACATTCAATAAATAATTTCATTTCTAGTTCAGATTATATCTCAATTCATTCAAATTATATTTATATATGTTCAATTATTTCATTCTCTTTTTAACATTATAGAATGTATATATCATCATTTCATGAGTCATGATATTATAATTAACTAAATTCTATTCAGTTTGATTATAGTTTTACTAATAATATCATTATTATATTATATAAATGTTCTAATATTCATTATTTTTATACATCATATTGAATTAAAATTCTTTGAACTATATTATTATATTTATACATTATTTCTGAATTTATGTATTTTATCTGTTTTCATTAATTTTCTAATTTTGTTAACAGGTATATGAAAATTATGATGTATATATCAATATTAATAAACAGAATATGCACCTTTCTCCAATTGGTCTTTCTTTTATTTACTTATCATTAATAATTATACTATTTCTTATTTACTTTTTGGTGCGTTTATTAATTTCTTCATACTTCTTTATATTTTT
>NW_008575196.1:0-773 GCF_000257125.1 Entamoeba nuttalli P19
AGGATTAAAAATAAAGAAAAGAAGAAGAGACAAGAAAAGAAAAGAAAAGAGAAAAAAAGGAGGATTTTGTTATTACAAACTAGAAAAACAAAAACGAAAAAACAAAATGGAGTGTTTCATTTGTCGTTTGTTATTTAGAAGAAAAGAGAAAAAGACAGAAGAAAGTGGTATTAATTAACATTCATCATGTAGATAGAAATATGCATGGAGCAGTAGACCTTCCATGTCATCACATGTGTTTGTTGATATAAATGAGAAGAAGAGAAGAATAAATAGAGTAGTTTGTAGTGAGTGCATCCGACGATGGTTGAGTGTGAAAGAAATCTGTCCGATATGCAAAAGACCAACAAAACAACAAGAAATTAAAGCGAATATTGAAGTTCAAGAAAGAATTACAAAGAAGCGAAGGGGAGAAGAAAAGACGATAGAAAGAATAGGAAGTAGACAATACAATTTTATGAAAGAAAAAAAAATACGAGCAGAAATTAAAGAGTTTGGATTAGAAATTAAAGGGACTAAAGCAGAATTAATTAAATATCATAAAGAATATTGTTTAAGAGTTAATAGTGAAAGTGATGCAATAGACCCAATTCCAATTGAACAAATTCGAGCAGAAATTAATGAAAGTTATCAACGCACTAAAAAAGAAAAACAGAAAGCAAAGAAAAGAGAAGTTAAAAATACTGAAAGAGATAAAACACTTCTTAAATGGATGATTAAAGATATTCTTCAAAGGAAGAAACTTTCAAATCTTCATAATTAATCTTTTTTTT
>NW_008575197.1:0-8500 GCF_000257125.1 Entamoeba nuttalli P19
TAAATGATTTTCATTTCTTCTTTTTATTTTCTGTTTGTTTTTTTCCAAACAGTCAAAACCGAAACTTCAAGTTATTAAAAGTAACATTTTAATAAAATAACAAAATTTTAGGATATAAATAAATAGAATTGTTTAAGAAAATTTACATTTTTAGTTTATGAAATAAAGCATAAATATAAAAGAATATTACAATTTAGAGTTTTGTATTTTTAGTCTTAATTATTTTTACTTCTCTTTTTCTTTTTATATTTCATTTAAAAAAAAAAGAAGCTGGATTTTTTTAAAATAAAATTTTCTTCGTTGGTTTCTCATTATTTCTAAATAAAATAATCCAAAATTTTGACTATTCCCTATAATAAATGCTTTTTATAAACATTAAATAGTAACAAAAATGGTGTTAGTTTAATTTTACTACATAACTTCCACGTGACTCCACGTTTCATTACTTTTATTTGAATCATAGACTATGAAAACTAAAAAAGAAGTTTAGTCAGTTATGAGTGATACTAAAGAGACGGTTCTTACAAACAATGAAGAAAAATTAGACGTTGAACCAAAAAAAGATATTAAAGAAGAAGTAAAACCAGAAGAAGTAAAACCAGAAGAAGAACACAAAGAAGAAGTAAAACCAGAAGAAAAGAAGAATGAGTCTAATGAACAAAAAGTAAAAGTTATTATGGTAGGAGAGTCTTCTGTTGGTAAAACATGTTGTATGAATAGATATGTTAGTAATGAATTTGCTGAACAAACCAAAGCAACCATTGGAGTTGGAGTAGGAAGTAAAGAAGTTGAAGTTGAAGGAAAACAAATTAAACTTCAAATTTGGGATACAGCTGGACAAGAACGTTTTGCTACTTTAACTGGTAATTATTTTAGAAATGCTATGGCAGCTATTATTATGTTTGATGTAAGTAATAAAGAGTCATTTGAAAACATTCCTAATTGGGTTGAACAATGTTGTAAATGTGATGGTAAACATATTATTTTCATTGCTGGTAATAAAATTGATTTAGAAGATAGAGTTGTTAGTAAAGAAGAAGCTGAAGAAAAAGCCAAAGAACTTAAATTAAAATATTTTGAAGTCTCTGCTAAAACAGGTGATGGAATTGAAGATTTGTTTAATGAATTAATTAAAGAAATCATGAAGACTCCATTTTGTAATGAACAGGAAAAAGAAGGAGTTGAATTAGATGGTCAAAAGAAACAAAAGAAAGGAGGATGTTGTTAATTTAAGTTTCTTTTTTTTTAACATGATTTATTTGGTCAAAAGAATATTTGTGTTTTATAATATTTTTTATTTTCAGGGTTTTATTGAATGACTTATTAAATATTATTTACAATGAAAACGAAGAATATTATTAGCTTATTGAATGAAATAAAAATAAATTAACAAAAAAAAAATAACAAATAAAAACATTTATTTAATGGTTTTATATTTTAATTTAATTATTAAGAATAAAAAAAATTGTTGTATTAAGAAATTATATTTTTGGAGTTACTTCATTGTATTATGACTTAATGAAAAATAGTTTAATTGATGGTAGTTTTGTGTTTGTTCAAATTTTGTTATTTTGAGAAATTATTTTATTAAAATTCTTTTATATATGATTTAATACTCTCAAAATGTTTTTATAATTCTATTTAAATAATTTGTTTTTTGTTTTTGTTTAATGATTTAATAAAAAAATAATGAACAATTAAAACAATAAAACTAAAAGTAAGTTTCTTTTCAACTTAATAAGAAAATATGTGATTAAATCTTTTTTTCATTAAGAGACATATTAGATCAAAATGTTGAATGTCATTAATAATTTAGTACTAACACCTTAAAATAAAATAATTTAAATACTTTTTAATGAAGCTCTAAAAAGTTGTAATACTAGAATAAAGGAAAAAATAAAAAAGTTAGTACGTTTATAAGCGAAAAAAGTTTCCGAAACAAATAAAATAGTCATAATTTTATATGAGATTAATTATCTTACAAAATTACAATTTAATTAATCAGTGAATTAGATTCATAATATTTAATTTTCTAAAATAAAAATTTGTTGAAATTAGTTAATATTTTTCTATGAGATTTAATAAAAAAAAGGTATATTTTTAAACTCGCAATTGACTTTGTTATCATGACAAGTGTCAATTTTTGATTATTATAATAGCTGTTAACCATTTTTGTTCAAATAAAAAAAAAGAAGGATGTATTTTGGAGGTAAGACACTATATTAAAGACCTTCCATCAAAGAAAATAATTATCTATATAATAATATTAATTATAAAGAGTTATATTAGACAATCTCTTAAAATAGAGGAATTAATAAGAAAGTGGATTTGATTGGAAATAAAGTTCTTCAAAAAAAAAAAATTAATTACGCATAACTAAAAAAACATATTTTCATCTTTAATGGAGTTTGTTAAATAAGAAATTTAGATAATAAATAACTTCCTTATCTTTTAGACAACCTTATTCTCCAAGAACATTTAGTGGTTTCTTTTCAAGGTTATTTGGTTGTTTGTTTTTTTTTGAGTTTTATGTAGTTTAAAGAAATCAGAAGTATTTAAGAAAGTAGTTGTTGAACCAGAGCCAGTTTCACCAAGAAAAGAACAAACTCCAAGAGTTTCAATGTCAGAAACACCAACACATAATTCTGTTATTAGAATGAGCGTTGAAACATCTCCAACAAAAGAAGATAAAAAATTGACTCTTGTTAGGCAATCACCAACTGCCATAACAACAACACCTATAACAACAACTCCAAGAAAGGTCCCTTGTTTAAATCTTAATTCAACAAAAAAAACAGGAATTTTTGATGTTCATGTAATAAATGACTATACTTCATCTCCTCGTCAAAATAAAGAAGCCCCTTCTCAAACACTACAAATCCAGTTGAGTCAAGGACAACTCCAACATCAAGAATCTCTTCAAATAATTTCATTTAAACGTTCTGAGTCACCAATTACTAGAACACAATTATCTCCTCGTACAATAACAACAAAAAAAGAATCTGATTTGTACATGAAGCGAAAAGAACGTCAAATCAAAAGACCACGCACTATGCAATTAATTCAAACACAACCATTATCAATTGATAAAATTGTTGATGAGGGATGTCCAGCTAAATTTCTTGTTAATATAAAGAAGGTTGGTGAAGGAGCAATGGGAGAAGTTTACCGAGCAAATGAAAGAGCAACAAATAAAGAAGTTGCTATTAAAAAGATTATTGTAACACGTAAAAATATGAATAATTTAATTGGAGAAATAACTATTCATAAATCTTTAAATCATAAAAATATTGTATCATTTATTGGATCTTATCTTGATGATGGATATCTTTGGGTTGCAATGGAATATATGGATGGAGGATGTTTAACAGATTTATTAAATCAATATAGTTATGGACTTACTTTAAATGATTCACAAATTGCCTTTGTGATGAAAGAAATTATTATGGGATTAGCATATTTACATGGTAATAATATGATGCATAGAGACATTAAATCGGATAATATTTTGATCAATAAAAATGGTGATATTAAATTAGCTGATTTTGGGTTTGCTGTAAAAGGTAAAACTGCAAAAGGAATGGTTGGTTCTCCTTATTGGATGCCACCAGAAGTTATATTAGATAAAGTGTATAATAATAAAATTGATATTTATAGTGCTGGGATTGTTTTATTTGAACTCTTGGAAGGTTATCCACCTCATTATGAATTACGTGGAGAAGAACTTATGAAAGCTATTGTAAATGAAGGAATTCCTGAGCCAAAGAATAGTAAATCTTCTAAAGAATTTAAACGTGTTATGAAACAATGCACATGTTTTAATCCAACCCTTCGACCAGATTGTGTTGAATTATTAACTGATAAATTTATTACCTTAAGTTGCCACAAAAATGGATTTAAAGGTATTGTCGAAATGGTTATGGTATGAATGTTTACTTTCTTATCATGCCATTATTATCATTTTCTATATTATTTCATTTTTAATTTATTCTTTTTTGTAAAATTGTCTTTATGTGCAAGATGATTATGCAATTTTCAATCTTAATAAACATTACTTTATCTTATCTAAATTGACAAGATTGAACCGAAGGGATTATTTATTAATTGACCATCTTAACTAGAATAAAAAAGTGATGAAAAAGAATGATGGACAGTGGCAAAAAGCACAAGAAACAATCTTTGTTGACTGGATCAATGACACACTCAAACCTGATATTATTATTTCTAACTTAGAAGAAGATATGAAAACAGGAGTAAATCTTATCTTGTTAGTAGAAAAGTTAACTAATAAACATTGTTCTGAGAAAATTATTGAAGATCCAAAATTTAGGATCCAAAATATCTCAAATTGTACAGTTGCTTTAAGGTTTATTGAAAAGGTATATAAAATTAAACCTCTTTGTTCTGCTGAAAATATTGTAAATGGCAATTCTGATTTTAAATATCTTCTAGGATTATTATTTCAAATATATATGAATCATCATAAATCTAATCTACTTTCTCCACAACTTTCTCAACAACAACAGTATGAAATTATTCTTAAATGGCTTCAAGATATACTTAATCTTTATGAAATTGATTTATCTACAACTAACAAGATGATGGAAAATTTTTTCAATGGAAAAATTCTCATAGCTTTGCTTGATTTATTTTTTGATCAACGTCATTGTTTTTATGATTGGATGTTAAAAAGAGGAGAAGGAGAAAGAATTGGTTTGTCTATGAGAATGGCACATGACTTATTAGGTGTAAGTGAGTTATTAACTACTGAAGATGTGTTAGCTCATACTGTTGACTTTCGTGTGTTTTGCTTCTATTTTGAATTTTTAATGAACGCTTTTAAGAATAAGTCATCAGTTATACAAATAGATCTTGTCCAACTTGTACAACAAGCCCTTGAGCAACTAAACAAACAAATCAACCAGGAAAAAAAACAAAGCAAAGAAGAAGAGGTTTTAACAAACCAGATTAATCTACCTCCCAAACAACCTAAAAAGAAGTGTGCTTCTGTTTCATCTCAAAAAGTTGCTCCTATTCCTTCACCTTCTATCCAAACAAAAAGTGAGATTAATCAACATCCACAAGAACAAAATTCCTTTAAACCAATTGTACTAAAGGATGTTATGCAACATGGAAGAGTTAAAGAGTGTATTGATGAACCAATTTCAAAAACTTTTAATAAAAAAAATGAAGAAAATTCTCTTAAAATTACTTCGGAAAAGACAACCCATATAACAAAACCCTTACCCCCACCAAAAAAATCAAAATCAACAGAAATTACTCTAACAACTTTTGATGTTGGGAAAAGTGGATTAAGACATAGAAAACATCTTCACACGAATGAAAGAAGTCATCGTTATTCAAGAACAGAAGATCCATATTCAATAACTCATATTTATTCATCAACAAGTTATTCAACAAATGGAAGAACTACAACAACGTCAGAAATCACTGAAACAACAGAAATCCAACAAAACGAAACAATTGTTTTCAATGGATTTTGGCTTATATAGATTTTAATTCTATTTTTCTAGTTAGAATTTTTTTATAGACGAACATTTTAAGGGTTTAACTAAAAATTACTAATAGAGAAATGAGCAGTAGTAATATGATTCCTGAAGAATTAAATACAAGTGAAACCCAAGACACAGAAGAGGTGTCTTCTCTTATTGATTCTTCTGATGACTTTTCATCAAGTGAGTTAGACAGTAGTGAAAGTCAAGAAGAAACTATAGAAGAACTTAAGAAAATGAATAACTATGTCATTCAAGAATGGCAGGAGGTGTTAGAACAGTTTAATAGTTTAATGACATTATATAATAAAATAAGAGATGAACGAGATGAAATGAAAAAAAAACTTGAAGTTGCAATTCATCAAATAGAAGAAATGAAAACAGAAATATTTTCCATTATAAATGAACAACAAAAAACCACAAATGAATTAATCAAAGAAAAAGAGGCGCATGCAGAAACTATTCAAATGTTAAATACACAAACACTTAATAGAGTATTGTCATGCCGCTGTGATATTATTATTAAAAATGGACAAGTAGAAGCAATTAGTATTGTCAAAGATGATGAAATGAAAAATAAAATAAAAGAAATGGAAGAAGAGAATTTAATTCTTCAACAAAAATTAAAGAAAACTAAAGAAATACAAAGCTATTTCAATAAATCATTAAATGAAACAGAAACATCTTATGATGATATGAAAACATTAGTTCATTCTCTTGAAGACGTTTTAAGATATGAAAGTAGACTTGAAAAAATTTGTTATACTGACTTATACGAAAATGATATTCTTGCAAAACAACTTGGAAATTCTATTCAACAACGTTATGGAATAGACTTTGATCCTGTTTTTAAAATTGTAAAAGAGTTTAGAGTAAACAAAAAGAAAGTAGGAAGAGCAACAGTTGTAATGGGCAATAGTATTGAATTAGAACAACAAGAAAGAAATCAAGTTAAAAATACTATGAAAAGAATTAATTCATTCTCAAAAAGATTAAGAAAATCAGAAGTACGTTTAGATAGAAAAATAAGTTCTCTTCATAAGGTTTCATCAAATAATTCAATTATAAATGAATAAAGAATAAACAAATATAATAAAACTGAATTATTCTCCATTTTTTATTATTTTTAGTTTGAAAAGGGAAAAAAGAACTTAAAAAGATTTATTCCTCAAATGCCATCAATGTTTACTCCTGATGACTTCTTTCCTCAAATCCCAGATAAAGAATTTCTTGAAGGAAAAACATTTTATGGAATTTGTATTCAAAGAAATCCTTTACAATTTATTGGTTTTGGAAATAGAATATTAGAAGTTGAATCAATTGATTTAAGAGATTTAAAAGTATCAAATATTGTATTGATTCGATTTAATAACTTTGATGTATTTCCTGAAACAATTCAAACACCTCCTAAAATGATTATTGGAAAATGTGAAGAAATGATTTTATGTGAATATAATAAAGGAAAATTTCTTAGTAAAACAAATTTTAATGAACGATTTGAATTAGATGAACATACGACAAAGTTATTAATGAATTTATATAATCATTGGTATTATTTTTATCTTTCTCTAGTAAGATATCCATTAAGTCTTGACATATCAATGATGAATCAACACATTCATTCTCAAATTCCAATTAAGAATTTATTGGCATATATAATATCTTATTCCTCTCAAGTAAGCAAACATAAAACAGTTCTTTGTCTAAACTGTTTCTTTGGATATGACCACTTTTATATAAATGATACTATTAAAAATATTGTTCAAGAAAAAAGAGTAGTCTTAGATAAATTATTTGAATGGAAAGTTCCTTTACCACAATGTGGTAATGTGTATATTGTATGTTTAGAGAAAGACCAATATGAAAAGTTTGATATTGGAGACTGGATTTATCTCACTGATACCTTACCTTTTACTGGTAGAGATAGAAGACTTTATCTTAAAGCTACTAAACATTCAACTGTTATAGCTATTAAAGGAAATGAGCAGGTAATTATTGAAAGAATTGGAAGACTAGCAAGACAACTTCCAAAAGATATAATTCTTGAAATGACAAAGAGGGTAGAAGAAAAATATCCAAAAGATGAATGTTTAAAGAAGTACATTAATGTAATTAAAAAACTTATTCATTTAAAGAAAATACGAAGTGCCAGTACCTTGTTAAGGAAAATGAATGAATCAACAGAAAGAACTGAAAATGTATTAAAAGAAAATATCAAAAATAGTAGTGATGAAGAAAAATTTAAAATAGCAAGTAAAGATTTAAATACAATTGACTTTTCTGAAATATCTGAAATCAAGAAAGACTCAGAAGCGACTGTTATAACAGGTATTGTTAATAAGGAAAATAAACAAAAGAAAATAAAACAAAGTCAATGGTTTGATGAATATTCAAATCGTTCAACACAAAGCAGTGGCATTACACTTGCCCCATTAGGAGTTCAGATGGTTTATTGTCAACAGTGTTGTTATACAGTTGAAGAAATAAGAAATTTCACATACAATAAAATTAAAGAAATTGAGGTGATGAGAATTAAATGTATTGTTTGTAAAATATATCCAGAAAATATTGACGATTGTATTGAATATAAATGTGGATGTATTCAAAGAGATCATAGAAAAGAAGACGTTCAATGTCAATACTGCGGGAAAATGATTTATGAAAAATATGAAATGCAATTAGAAATTAAGGACCTCATAACAGCTAGTACTTTACTTATAGAAATTACTCACCCTACTCTTTTATTTATTCAAAATTGGTTTTCATATGACCCATTCCTTTTTATAAAAGAATTTAGAAAATATATTCTTCAAAATCCATTAATTGAAGTATATGTTCATCCATTTTATGATGCAGTCAATGAGAAAGGTCATTTATATCTGTAAATTTATTTTGTTTATATATGTCAGTTATTTTTATAATTTCCATAAACACATAAGTAATATTTTAGCCTAAACGAAATAATAAGCAATTAATTAAGTATTAAT
>NW_008575198.1:0-1342 GCF_000257125.1 Entamoeba nuttalli P19
AAACGATTGAAACAATGTTGTTCCTTTTAAGTATAATGCAACGTTAGCTAAATAAAATGGTTCTAATGTCTTCATTTAAGTTTTTAACAATGATTAAATCTTTTTATCATCTCATTAAATAGTTCATCAAGACTCAAACTTAAAAATAAAAAAAACCATTAAAGTATAATTATAAATAACTTCAACAATGATTATTGAAAAAACAAATTGAAACAGTGACATTATCTAATGTCTTTCTTTTGATTGCTACATCAACAAGATACCGTGCCATATCTTTTAAATTCTTTGGTAAACATATTCCTTCTTCATCAACCCCACTAACAAATTGTTCTTTTTCAAGAAAAGAACGGATAATGGCTGTTGCATTTTCATAACTAAAGACATCCCAAAACCCATCGCTTGCAATAACCAGAAATTCTTCATCTCCTTTTAACTCTTTTTCAAAAATAGATGGTTCACAAGTTACGCATGTCTTTAATGGTTCATCTCCAATACTTCTTGAAACTCCCAATAATCCTTCAACTCTCCATCCATTATTATTATACACTTTTCCTCCTGCTTCTTCAATCCTTTTCTTTTCATTTTCTTCTTTTGGAATATGTCGTGTTGATAACACTTCTGGTTCCATTCCTTTTCTGCATAGTACAATTTCTGTATCTCCAACATTTGCTGTTATAATATTTCGTTCAGTAATTAACGCAATTGCTGCTGTTGTTCCAGCATTAGCACTAAGTTTTTCTGCTAGTGGTTTAAATCCATTTTCTACTGAATAAATAGCATCACAAACAACCTTTTTCAAGTTGTTTGGAAATTCTTTGTGCCGAATTATTTCATTATATATTTTAAATGAACAATAATCAGCAGTAGACGTTCCTAAATGTCCATCAAATACTCCAAAAAATGCAATACTTTCTGAAGTTTTATTACTGAGCATTCTCATATCTTCAACAAAAACATCAAAATCTTCCATTCTTTTCTTAGGTCCAATGCTTGAACTCCTTGAAAACCACACCTTCATCTCTCCCTTTCTTTCACAATCTTTGATTTCCACATTGTTTAAAAGCTCATCTATTTTATTAGTTGAAACAAACACATTTCCTTCTTTAAGCTCACCAATCTCTTCCCATTTCTGAGATTCCATGATTCGTTGAACATCATCATTAAAACTCGTTGGAATACATTTCCCTTGATACTTCTTCAAATATCCATTAACAATTCGATCTTTAATATCAACTAACTTAATTGAATCAAGACCAAGAACATCGGACTGTGTTTTTTGAATTACATTCTGAAATTTTTTTATTTTATCTTCTCGTGTTAATCCTATCACCCCATCCATTCG
>NW_008575199.1:0-1672 GCF_000257125.1 Entamoeba nuttalli P19
TTAAACTTTAAATTTGTTAAAAGAAATATTTAAGGAATGAGTTACATGTTAAACCCAACAATTATCCTTCTCAAAGAAGGAACAGATACTAGTCAAGGAAAAGGACAAATTATTAGTAATATTAATGCATGTCAAGCAATTGCTGATATTGTTAAAACTACTCTTGGACCACGAGGAATGGACAAGTTATTCATTGAAAATGGGAAAATTCTTGTAACTAATGATGGGGCAACAGTAATGAAAAATTTGGATATTGTTCATCCAGCAGCTAAAGCTTTGGTTGACATAGCAATGGCACAAGACTCAGAAGTTGGAGATGGAACTACTACAGTAGTAGTTCTTGCAGGAGAATTACTTTCACAAGCCAAGAAATTAATTGAGGATGGTATTCATCCACAAGTTATTATTAAGGGATATCGTATGGCATCAAATAAAGCTAGAGAAGTAGTTAATACAATGAAAATTGATTTTGATAAAAAAGATTTAATGGAATATTTAAAAAATTGTGCCAAAACATCAATGCAAAGTAAATTAATTGCTATGCAAAGAGAACATTTTACTAATATTGTTGTTCAAAGTGTTATGCATTTAGATGATAAATTAGATATTGATATGATTGGAATTAAAAAAGAACAAGGAGGGTCATTAGAGGATTCATTTACATTAGAAGGAGTTGCTTTTAAGAAATGTTTTAGTTATGCTGGATTTGAACAACAACCAAAATTGTTTTACAAACCAAAGATATTATGTTTAAATATTGAATTAGAATTAAAGAAAGAAAAAGATAATGCAGAAGTACGTATTGATGACCCAACTCAATACCAAAAAATTGTTGATGCAGAATGGTCTATTCTTTATGAGAAATTAGAAAACATAGTTAAGTCAGGAGCAAATATTGTTTTATCTAAATTACCTATTGGTGACCTTGCTACTCAATACTTCGCTGATAGAAAAATCTTTTGTGCTGGTAGAGTTGAAGAAGATGATATGAAAAGAGTTTGTCTTGCTACAGGAGCTCAAATACAAACTACTGTTTCAGAGTTAAATGATAGCGTTTTAGGTACATGTGGAAAATTTGAAGAACAACAAATTGGGAAAGAAAGATATAATTTATTTAGTGGATGTACTGCTGCAAAAAGTTCTACTATAATTTTAAGAGGAGGAGGAGAACATTTCATTGATGAGGCAGAACGATCATTGCATGATGCTATTATGATTGTCAGAAGGGCTTTGAAACATAAACAAATGGTTACAGGAGGTGGTGCTGTTGAAATGGAAATTTCAAGACAATTAAAAGAATATGCAATGACCATTGAAGGTAAAATTCAATATGTCATTCTTGGATATGCTAAAGCATTCGAAGGCATCCCAAGGCAATTGGCTGATAATGCTGGATTTGATCCAACAAATATCCTTAATTTATTAAGAAAAAAACATGCAGAAGGAGGTTTATGGTATGGTGTCAATGTTAATGAAGAAGGTATTCTTGATATGATGGAGGCTCAAGTTTGGGAACCTGCTTTAATAAAACTAAATGCTATTGCTGCTGCTACTGAAGCTGCTTCATTAATTATTTCAATTGATGAAACTATTAAAGCCCCAGAGCATACTCAAGGATAAAAATTGAATTGAACGAATGTTTTCAATATCGGTTAATTTTATTTAGTTTTTT
>NW_008575200.1:0-5686 GCF_000257125.1 Entamoeba nuttalli P19
TATCACTAGGGTTTTCTTTTCTTCATTTTTTATGAGTTTTGTAGTATTTTTATAACTTTTTTTGTTAAACCAAATATAGTAAGTCATTTTATTAAAAATTAATAGTTTGGTAGATGAAACATAAAATTTTAATCAGAAATGCATCTTGTGAGTATTTTATTTTTTATAGTGTTAGTTTTTGCTGTAAATCATGACAATTTCAGAACTTGTCAACAAACAGCTTTTTGTCGTCGTGCACAAAACACAAAACAACAGTTTGTTGTGAATGGTATTATTGAGCAAACTTCGACTTCCATTACATTGGATATAAGAAATCCTATTGAAAACACTTCTTTTGAAATGAGAGTAAATGGAATTGCAAATGGTATTTTCAGAAGTAGAATGATTCATGTTGGTGGTGGTGTTAAATTTGATCGTTATGAACCGGAGATTGGGCTTGTTTTAACTGAAGAAGGAATTAAAGAAGTTCCAATTATTGTTGAGAAACAAAAAGATGGAGTGGTGTTAATTAATGGTCAAAGCGAATTAAGCATTGACTTTACTAGTCTTATTATGAAACTAAAAGTTAATGGTTTGGTAGTATTAGTTGCAAATGATAATCAGTCATTAAGATTTGAAACTGGAATAAAAACAATTAAAGGAGAAGAAGTTGATGGTGCTGGAGAAGAGAAATTTGCTCAGTTTACTGATAAAAAGCCTCATGGACCAGCGGGAGTGTCTATGGGATATTCATTTCCATTGGCAAAGAAGTTTTTTGGGATTCCAGAACATGCCACTGATGTTGTTTTAAAATCAACCGGTTCAGATGGATATAATGAACCATATCGATTGTATAATTCTGATGTTTTTGAATTTGAGTTAGACTCTCCTATGACGTTATATGGTTCTGTTCCAGTTATTTACTCCATTTCTCAAAATGCAGCTGGTGTCTTCCATAACAATCCAACTGAAACTTATGTTTACGTAGATGGACAAAATGTTAGATTTGTATCAGAAAGTGGGGTTTTAGATGAATTTTTCCTACCAGGACCAAAGCCTATTAACTTAATTCAAGAATACCTTCAGTTAACAGGTACTGCTCCAATGGTTCCAAAATACTCTCTTGGATATCATCAATGTAGATGGAATTATATGAGTCAAAATGAAGCTAATGAAGTTATTGAAAAGATGGACGAAGCTTCAATTCCATTTGATGTATTATGGCTTGACATTGAACATACTGATGATAAAAGGTATTTTACTTGGAAACAAAATAAATTCCCAACACCAAATGAGTTAATAGATAAATTAAAGAGTACTGAAAGACGGCTTGTAACTATAGTTGATCCTCATATCAAGAGAGATAACAATTATTATGTTTATAAAGAGGCTCTTGATGCCAATTATTTAGTTAAGCGTTCTGATATTGAAATAAATTATGAAGGATGGTGTTGGCCTGGTAATTCTGTTTATATTGATTTTATTAATCCAAAGGCTAGGGAATGGTGGGTTCAATTATACAGTTTTGAAAAATACCAATATTCATCACCTTACGTAATGATTTGGATTGACATGAATGAACCTTCTGTATTTAATGGACCAGAAGTTACTATGCCAAAAGACAATATTCATACTGATGGAAATAAAACATATGAACATAGAGATGTTCATAATATTTATGGATTGATTTATCATATGTCAACATACAATGGGTTACTGAAAAGAACTAATGGAGTAGATCGACCATTTGTTTTAAGTAGAAGTTTCTACGCTGGAAGTCAAAAATTTGGAGCTGTTTGGACTGGTGACACTGATTCTACTTGGGGACATTTAAAAACATCAGTTGCTATGACATTGAATCTTAATTTAGTTGGTATACTACAGTCTGGAGGAGATGTAGGTGGGTTTTTCCATGATACTGAAGAAGAGTTATTAATTAGATGGTACCAAGTTGGTACTTTTTATCCATTCTTTAGAGCACATGCTCATTTAGAAACTAAAAGAAGAGAGCCTTATTTGTTCGAAGGTGAGAGTAAAAGAAGAATGAAAGAAGCAATCGAAATGAAATACTTATTGATAGATTATTGGTACAAAGAGTACTTTATGTCTGTTCGTAATAAAGAGCCATTACTTAAGCCATTATTCCTCATGTATCCAGAAGATGAAATGACTTATAACATTGATAATGAGTTTATGGCAGGAAATGATATTATTGTAACAGGTGTTTTTGAAAAAGGTGCAACAACAGTTAATCAGTATGTTCCAAAAGGAATTTGGTATGATTGGTTTACAAACATTCCAGTAAAGAATGGATTAAGAACAGTTCCTGTTACATTAGACTCAATTCCAATTATTGTTAGAGGAGGAAGTATTATCCCACTTAAGGAACGAAAGAGAAGAGCATCAGAATTAATGAAATATGACCCTATTACTCTTGTTATATACGCTGATGAAAAAGGAGAAGCAGAAGGGTATTTATATACAGATGATGGACTCACAACAAAACACAACCATGTTCTCAGTAAAGTTTATTTGAATTCCAAAGGAATTTCATGTGAAGTTATAGAAAATGAGAATGGAAGTTCTATACCTTCAAGTAAAGAAATAATTAAAATTGTGGTAATAGGAAGTGTAAAACCTAAGTTCATGTTTAATGGAAATAACAAAGTTAACTTTGATAAGTATAGAACTAAACAATTAAATGAGAAAGGATTTGTTATCAGAAAACCATCAGTAACTATGGATAGTAACTGGACTATTAGTTTCTCTAAGTAATTATCGAATATTTTAATTAAAAGGGATTTAGTAATAGTATTAAATCTTTTGTTTTAATGAGAATAGATATACCGTTGTTCCTAAAAGCATTTTTAAATACTAAACAACTACATTGAGTTATCATTTTATTGTTTTGAATTATTTGTTCAACTTAGAGAAAAGAACAAAAAATAATGAACTTAACATTAGTTAATTAGACTTATTCTATTGTTTTCTTTTCTCTCCTTCTAAAGGAAAAGAAATACCATTCCTAATAAAAGAATGAAAACTGGCATTGAGCTGTTAATCTCTGAATCATCTAATGGGATGCTAGAACTCAACTGTTCGTAACTAAAAACGCCACCTTCAGGTTCGTCATTAGTAAAGATAAAGTCATTAAACATTACATTAGTGTCTTTCTGATCGTTTTTAGTAATTCTAATTGTGTCAACATCTGTATCTCCAAGAGAGGTGATGTCAACAACCACTCTATTCCATTTTTGAGGTTCGAGAACTTCTGGTTGAAATTCAAGAGTTTTAAGCCAATGAGAACCTAATTCAACGGTTATTCTTAAATTACAAAACTGATCTTCCCAGTTCAAAGCAAAAGTTAAATACTTGTAGTTTTTAGCTATAATAGGCTTATCTCCATGAAGATTTAAAAAAGAGCTGGTAGCCATTTGTGTATAAAGAATATATCTTCCATCATATTTTCCTGTTTGTGAGGCAAAGCAACTTGAATCTTTTTCATACCAATTATTCTTAAAAACTCCATCAGAAAAGACAGTGTAATTTGCTAATGCAACTGAAATCACACAAGCAAAAGCTAGATATTGTGTATTCATTATTTGAGACTAATGAATCTTTCTCATAAATAACGTGTTTAAATACAATACCTTTTCGTTTTGTTTCAAATGATGAAGATTAAAAGATTCCTTTACAAGAAAGTTTAATTCTATTTATGTTTTATATCACAAAAATATTATAAATGAAAAAATAAAAGGGTCTTTAAAAAAAGAGTTATGGTAGAAAGTTCACTCTTACTAGTTGTGAGAATTCTTTATAATACTTTTTTTACTCCAATTTTGAGAATAGTATTTGGTTTACCAACAAATGGAGAGCCTAGAACATTAATTCCTCAATACTCACCAAAAATTGAGTATCTAATATTTGCAGCCTCCAATGCTATTGTTATTCCATTTATTACTATTACCACATTCAATATTGTTGTGCCTAAAAAGTATTGTATCAAAGACTATCTTTTATCATATTTTCTAGGTATTATCTCTACATTCATTGTTATTACAATTTTACATTCTGTTATTATTAATGATATATTTGCATTATCAATGTGTTGTATTGGATTTGGTGTATATGTTGCACCATTATTTATAATTGGAATATACTCATCTTATGATGAAATGATTGAGAGGCATTTATTTTTAATACCGACATTTTTCACAGTGTTTATCTTTTTTGTTTCTTGTTGTCCTTGTGCCCTAGATAATCCATTACCATGGAAGTTCTTCCCAACTCCATCTTTTATGATATTTCCTTTTGCAACAGTGGTAAGTGATTTATATTCATTATTGTATGTGTTGCTTGTTCACAAAGATGCAAAGAAAAATTGGTTATTTGAAAATTAATTTTTTTAATTATCTCTTTTTTTTTTCAGAAAAATAAAAATTTGTTACGTTCTAATTGTAAAGGTGTTATAGTATAATAAGTAATGTGAAATGCATTGTATTTATAAAAAAGAAAAGTGTGAAGGTTGCAAGTTTGATATTTGATAGAATCATTTTTACATTAATTTGAAACCTAAGTAGGTTTTATAGTAACAAAAATTTTTTTTATTGTTACTTAACACTAAACTATAACAACATTTAAGAAATTAAGTAAAACTATTGTTGATAGCAAGACTACTTTTATTCTGTAGATTATTTATCTTTAAAAACATGTCATGATGACTAGATTCGTGTTTATTAAAGTTTGAGAAGTAAGAATGATCTAACCTAAAAATGGTATTAAATATCAAATTTATAGTATTTTTCATAATATATTATAGTTTTATGTCATAAATGAAAAATATATTTGTAATGAAGTATTAAGAAAAATAAAAAGATATTATAATGAAATAGTTTATGAAAATAAAATCTTCTATGAAAAAATAATACAAAATAATCTAATTAGAATGAGTATAAAATAATAGGAATTGGATAATGTATTATAAGAATAACAAAAGCAAATACGAGTATAGAAGATAGATGAACAAGGGAAATAGAAGATATTATAGAGATGAAATAATCGAAAAGTATATACAAATTGGGGAATATTATAGAATAGGAATAAAAGAAGGAAAAGATATTAAAATAAAGAATAAGAATATAACAAAGAAAATAATAATCAACGATGGAGAAATTACAGTCATAAAGAGTTACACAACTATGTCAAACAATTACCCAATAAAACATTAATAAATGATGATAGAAGAAAATAAAAGTAAGGAAAATAAAAGGTAAGTAAATAAGTGTAAATAAAGCTGGTTTCTATTGTTGCTGTTTCTGATGAGACTAGTTTCATTTATGAATTTTCATCTAGTAAATATATAGTGTATATTTTATTTTAATCAAATTAATACTCCATTACATTTATGTTTTTAATAACAATGTTATTAACTTCTTTTATAATTATTATTTTCAATTTTCAATTCTTTAATTAGTTTAATACTTTCTGTATTTATTAATCCATTATTTCAATTTATTATTTCAACTCTTTTGACATCTCTTTGTTTCTCTATTTTCTTTATTCTTTATTTCTTTATAGTCATTTCTTTTCTTCATTTATCTTCATTCTTACTGTGATACAAAACATTATTCATATCATTTATTAGAATAGTATTCTTTTTGTTTATTACTTATATTTCATATTTGTATTTTCTTTTATTACTTTTATA
>NW_008575201.1:0-301 GCF_000257125.1 Entamoeba nuttalli P19
TTTTTTTTCTTATTTCTTTTTTTCTTCATGTTATTTCCATTTATTTTGTTATTTCATTTTTCATTATATTTTCTTTCCCATCTTCAAATTTTATGTTTAATTTTAAAATCTTTTTCCGAATTATTTCTTCTTTCTTATCATTTCTTTTTAAATTAAATGAAAACTAGTTAATTAAGTGTTAATACAACTTGTTTCTGTTATTCCTAGCTATATGGAGACTAATCCTTTCTTTAAAAAATATTAATCCTTTTTGTTAACTTAGTGAGTGAAGTTATTTGTCAATATTAATCATTATCATTTT
>NW_008575202.1:0-1031 GCF_000257125.1 Entamoeba nuttalli P19
AAAAAAAAAGAATAAGAAGAAGAATAATTAATTCAATAAAAAGTGGTTAATTAAATAGTAATGAGAGGAAATTAAATTTCTTCACCACATAAAAGAATGAATAATTGTATTTCTCTTTATCATATCAAACCCTCTTTTTAATACACACACCAGAATTCTATTCAATTATGTACACACTTCTGAGACTTTGAAAATGGACTGGATGTTTGTTCTTTCTTAGACTGTGTTAACATAACAATATCATATGGTTGAAGTGACTCAACTGGAAATTCTTCTTTGTTGGTAGATTTAGTTTCAGGAGATAAACTATTTCTAATGCTCCATTCAGCTGAATCAAAGTAATGACGTTGTCTATTGAGAGATTTTCTCATCATTCCATATTTTTCAGTGTTAGGAGGTTGTGTGGTTTGCATGATTATATGAATTGTAATTGATATGTATTTTTTTGATTAAGAAATAATAAATAGTTAATGTTAAGTATTGTATTTTTAGAAATTTGCTTTAAGTCTTTCAACCCCCCTTTGTAAATTTCATTTGACGTGTTTTTTCAGTTTATTTCTGTACTTTTCTTTATCTTATTGAAAAATAACAGAAAATATTGTTGTTGGTGTTGAATCTAATTTTATTTATAACAAACACTTTTTACTTGAACTTTCCTTTCTTTGTTGAAAATATTGAAATTAATGTTTTCGCATTGGATTTGGATTATTTTTGAAGAGTTTTGGAAAAGAAGATAATAAATAAGTGATATAACACACAACGAGATTGAAAACGTTATTGGGTTGTTGTTTATTTTAGGATATTTGAAATGTTGTTTATTCCTTTGAAAACACGTATTGTAGTTATAATTGACTCATAGAAGTTAATGGAATAGAAAATTTGGTTGTTTTTAAATAATAAAAATAACTGATTTATAAATAACACTCTTGTCAAAAATAATTGTTTTATGTTTTAATGTATTGATTTTATCACATTTCATTATTCTTTCTCATTCAAGTGACGAATTTGAAAAGGTGTAGATTCTTGTCATT
>NW_008575203.1:0-313 GCF_000257125.1 Entamoeba nuttalli P19
TTCACCACCTGAATTTTCTTGTTTTGAATTTGTATTTCCTGTTTCACTTACTCCATTATTTTTACCACTAACTTTTCCTGTAGTTCCTGAATCACTTATACTTGAACCTTCTTGTCCTTTTACTACTGTTCCAGTTTGACTACTTTGACTATTTCCATCACTTCCTGCTGAGTTACTTGTTCCTTTATTATTTGGTTCACTTAAAGCTCCACTTTCTTTACCATTCTTTTCTTCTTGAACATTATTTATTGGTGCTGATTCTTTATTTTCATGTGACAATTGTACTGGTGATATTGTTTCTTTAGGTACATCA
>NW_008575204.1:0-1172 GCF_000257125.1 Entamoeba nuttalli P19
TTTTTTTTTTTTTAAGATTTTTCCTTCATTAAGTCAGAAAAATAAAAGATTAATTTTTTTTTTGAGAACTTTAATATAATGATTTATGGAAATACCTGAAGAGATTTTTCATCAATTTCACCTTCGAGTTCAACCATTTGGAAATACTAACTCATTAAACGAATTAAAACGAGAAAGAAAATTTGCTGAATTAATGATGCAGTCTGAGAGAGATTATTGGTTAAAGTGTCGTGTTACTGCAAATAATCAAATAGAAGTTGAAGGAAATAATAGTTTAAACCGAGCACAAGTACTTATTTATACTAATCAGGCCGTTATACTTAAACAAGTTGAAGTACAAAAAGGAAATTTTTTGTTTTTATTTAATCCAATGGTTAGAGGGGTCATTCAAGTTTGCCTTGTAGAACCAGAATTTCAAATTGTACTTGTTGGACTTACTAATTTTAATAAAAAATATCAAACAGAAATTAGTCAAATTAATGTTTTAAATGCCTCTATTCAAATTTCATTTTCACCAAGAACGATTGAAGAATGCTGCTGTGGTATTTTTGAAAGAAAAGAGAATGACTCATTGCATTTCATTAAAAGCATGAAAATCCTACCAAATGTTAAGAAAATACAAATGACTTTTAACCAACCTTTAAAAAAAGGATCTTATTTTATTCGTATCTTTGTTAAACAACCAAACATGCCTTTAGACCCAAATACTATTTCATCTGAAACACCTTTTATTCTTCAACACTATTTTACTAAATGACTCGTTAATATTTAATTATTGTTCGAACTACTTTTTCTTTCTTCTTCAAATCAAACCTATGAATAATGGTGAAATAATGAATGAGAATTAACTCTTCTGAAGAAGGTATGTCGTAACTACTAATCCAACAATACCAAGAATAAGAAGGATTAAAGCAATTGGTGATATAATAAAAATTATTCTCCAAATTGCTTTATCTGCCATTTCCTCTCCATGACTTTTCACTTCTTTGACATCATCACTATCTTCATTATTTTCTTCATCTTGATCTTGATTTTCAGATTCATCAGGTTGATTTACTAATCCTAATATCTCTTCTTGTTGGTTAACGTTGCTGTTATGCCTTTCATTTCTTTGTTTGATTTCTACTTCTTCGTTTGTGGAGATAGTAAGATCATTAATTTTTAATTCAGTG
>NW_008575205.1:0-2297 GCF_000257125.1 Entamoeba nuttalli P19
TCTAAGTATCAAAAGAAAATAGTTGGAAAGGGAACTACTGTTATTAAACCACAAAACAAAGATGTTACTATTAATTTGGATATGATAGGAAGTACTTCTTTAGCTGTAGAATCTGCACAACATTATTTTAAATTAGTTGTTGGCACACTTTACTTAAACCAAAACATTGATGTTGGAAAGTATTGTGAACTTTCTGTTTCACAATTAACATCTACTGTTACTAATGAAAAACGTTCTATAAAGACTTCAGGAAAAAGGATGGTTATAACAGAGATTGATGCTGATCTTTATCGATTAGTAGAACCTACACAAGTTATTATCTCAGCTGTACCAATAACTGAAACATATTCCAATATTGTTAAATGTACTTTAGATGGAACCTTTGTAACAGGAACTGATCTTGTTTGTCCATGCCAAAGTCTTACTGGATATGAATGTGAACTTGAATTTACAGGATCAACTAATCCAATAACATTTCCAAGTGAGAATATTGCTTTACATAAGTTGACACTTCCAAGTGGAGCTACTATTTCTGGAACAGGTAGTTTAAGTGTTATGAATCTCGAGATCAAAGGAGATGTTACCATTAATGGATTTTCAAGTGTTGACATTAACTCTCAAACAGGAGAGTCTAAGATAACAATTTCTACTAATGGAAAATTAAAAGGAACAAGTTCTAAGACTGTTACATTTAGTCCAAGTTCTTCTTCAGTAAAGTTAGAATATTATGGTACAAGTGTTGAAACATTAATAGTTGATAAAGATGGAACATTTATTAACAGTGGAAATGATATTAAGACTGTTACATTAAGTAATAGTGGTAAATATACGGTACCAGAAGGAATTACTGTTAATAGTGGAACTATTAATGTGTGTCCAACATGTGTTGTTAATATTAACGGAGAATATACAGAAAGTCTTAAAATTCAATCTACTGGTACAAAAGATAACACAAATAATGAATATAACGTCAATTTTAGAATGTTTAAAGACTTTGTAGAAAAAGTAGTAACAAGTACAGACGCAAAGAAAATCACATTCCATCCAAGTGGAAAGAAGGTTATTTTTAAAGAAATGGATTATACAAGTACAAATGAACTAATTGATGTGTGTGACTATACTAACAAATTCTATAAGACAAATACTAAGAATAAATGTGCATCAATGAAAGTAGAAGGAATTGAACCAATTGAAGTTTCACTAACAACAAGTGATGTAACTGGAGCAGATAAGTTTATAATTGAAAAAGGACTCAGTGTTAATACAAGTAAAGTTATCTTTAAGACATGTGGTACAATTAAAACACTTAAACTTTTATTGTCTGATGTCACACTCACTAAGCCAAATGGACAAGCAAGTTGTGAACTTACAGTAACAGAAGGAATTAAATCAGAGACTAATGAAAAAGAAAGTCATAGTCCAGAAGTTAAAGTAACACTTGATAATATTCAACTTAAAAATACAGACATTAGTGTACCAAAATTGGTTTTAAAATCAGCAACAATAACCGCCAATAAAGATATAAAAATTCCAACACTTTCTATGGATGGAAAATCAAAGATCAATCTTGGACAATATGGGTTAAATGTTGAGGAAGTATCATTTGATTTCTCTGATATAACAGAATCTAATAAACAAGAAGCATTGATTAATTCAAATAAAGACAAAGGATTTGTAGTTGAGAAGATAATGACAGTTTCATCAACACCAAAACCGGAAGTAAAAAATATTTATATTACAAAACAAGATGATAAAATAACATATTCAGGAGATGTACCAAATAAATTTTATTTAGCTTGTTATGGCAGAGCACTCATTTATAATATCGACACAACTTATAAATGTGATGAAGTATTTAAAACACCAAAGAAATGTACAATCAAAACAGGAGAAAAAGAAATTGACTTCAATTCAGAAAGTTCATATAATGAAGCATTATGTCCATGTCATTACTCAGATCCTAAAGGAGAACAAGATTTAATTGGTTCATGCCGAATAGTATATGAAGAAAATAAAGAAAGAAAAGATAAAGTAACTATTAGCTCAAACAGTGATATTAATGTTAATGAAATTAGTGTTAATAGTATTAATGAAGTAACAATAAAGGCATTAGATAAGAAAATTATTTCAAAAGTATATGTATTAGGAAAAAGATTAATTCTTGAAGGGTCAAGCATCAAATTATCTGAAATACATGGAACAGAGGAGTCTAGTTCTACTTCAGTGCCTGAACTTGAATTAAAAGGAAAAAGTGCAATTGAAACAATTACAGGAAATATGAATATTATAACTAATAA
>NW_008575206.1:0-2779 GCF_000257125.1 Entamoeba nuttalli P19
TCATATTGGAATACATTAATAATAATTCTTTCGTTTATCAACTTTATGATTTAATAATGGAATATTATAATTGTCCATTCTACTATATTGTCTTAATGTTATTAAGTATACCATTTTGTTTCATTGTTAAGAATGAAATAAACTATCATATTACATCATATTACATATATCCATATTTGATAAAACAATTATTAAGATTATTGTTATAATGTACATTCTTGTTAAAGATATTCTTCATATGATTAATGATGTAAATTAATAGAAACATTGTAAGACTTATTAAGAGTATTTACTGAGAATGTCTTTTAATTAACTTGTTTCAAGTTCCTCTTCAAATGTTCATATTTTAATATTTCTTGAGTATTTTGGTAGTTCTAAATATACTAAAGAAAGACAAATTTCAATTTTAAAACCTCATTTATTTCAATTTACATAATAATAATCTTCTTATCTCTCTTTATCTTTATGTTAATATCATTGTTTAAATGATTACATTTTATGACAAAATAAAAATAATATCATTATCAAAATTGGTTTATTTCATACAGAATAATGAATTACAATCTATTCAATTGGATCAGTTTTAGCTTGTTTTTTCAATATTGACGACTCAGCTAATTCAAAAAATGGCATCTATAAAAATGAGTAAAGAATTTTCTTCTTTTGTATTTCTTTGTTAATTGATTGTATATTAAAAATCAAATAAAATTTGAATGAATGAAAATGTATAAAAGAAAGAATAATATCATTGATCAACAATATAAGCAAAATAATAAACAAACTTTTAATAATTCTTCACATTGAGGTCGTTTTTTAAAGTCAAAGACAAAACATTTTTCAATAAAGTCCTTAAACTCTTTAGAAACTTTAGTTGGATTTCTTAACCCCATTGCTCCAATGGTTGCGGTTTTAAATGTACCTTTAACTAATCCTACTTCTTTATATGGTGGATTTCCTTCAATTAATTCTTGTGCTACACATCCAACACTCCATATATCAACTCTACAATCATATGGTTCTTGTTTAATAACTTCTGGTGCCATATAAGCTTTTGACCCTGCTCTATTTGATGGATTATTTGATGCACGAACAACAAGTCCAAAATCAATAACTTTAACTGCATGTGTAGCTGAAAGCATGATATTTGCTGTTTTAATATCTCTGTGAATAAATCCATATTCATGAATATATTGTAGTGCTCTTAATGTTTCTCTTACTAAGAAAGCAGTATCAGGTTCATTAAATCGTTGTTTTGTTTTTAATAATGATTTTAATGTTCCTTGTGAACAATATTCCATTCCAATATACACCCTATTATCAAATATCCAACATCCTTCAAATCCAACAATATTAGGATGTTTCCAATGATATAGTCGTGCTACTTCTATTCCTATTTTACTAAATCTTTCATTTGCTCCATGTTTTAATATTTTCAATGCAACTTGTTTACCATCATCTTTTCTTGTAACAACAAATACTTCACCAAACCCTCCTTTACCAATTGATACAAAGTTAGTAAAATATTGTTTAGGATCTTCTTTTTCAGCTATAGTAGCTAATTCTTCTCCATCATCAATTTGTGTTGATTGATGTTTTTTATTTTCAGTAACAGACACTGATGCATCATCAGTTCTTGTTGTCATTGCTCTTTTTTCAGTCATAGTAGCATATCTTTTCTTTGTTGTTGATTTTAATATTTCACAAAGAACTGGAAAGTATTGATCTCCTTCTTCTGGATAAAGATAATTCTTTAAACATAATTCTCTGCATACTGCAATTAAATCATTTAAATTTCCACAGAAGAAATCTTTTATTGGAGTATTATATGGTGTAATAGAATATTGACAACAATATTTACATAATTTTGCTGCTTCATCTCGTTCATTATCATTCTCAAATTTAATTACTAAATCACGAATTAATGAAACAAATTCTAATATTCCTTTAGATTGTTTTTTTATTGTAACTGAATCGTTAATTGGTAAAATGGTTAATGGAATATCTTTAATATTATTTTCATATAAATAAATAGCACCATTATAAATATCAAGAACTCTTTTATTCCAAAATGTTTTTCCTCTCTTTTTAACCATAAACGTTTTTTTTAAATTTAATGTCTAAATAATCAATTTTCTATTTTATTTTCTTAATTCTTATCTTTAAACATTTTCATATAAAAACAAACATCTAATAAATATTCTTCTTTTGTTATTGGAATATTATGATTTAATGTAACTGTTCTTAATACCTTAAATAATGCATTTAAATCATCTAATGATTGTGGTTGAATAATAACAACAAAATTTTCCCCAATGATTAATTTGATTTTGTTTAGTTCGTATTTTGAAACAAAGTTGATTGTATATAATCCATATTCTTCTTTAATCTTTCTATGTCGAACTAATCGTAATTTCCTTTCAACAAAACAAATCCAAATCAATCTATACACTAATGGCTGTCCTTCTTTGAATCCAACAGCAACATCAAAATATAAATTATCTACTTTTGTTCGACTCTCTTGAGGTACAGCTATTGCCTTTTCAATTAACTCTTTTGATGTCTCATCTAAATCTCGTTGCTTTTCTGCTTCAGCCATCTCTATTCTTTTATTCTCAGTTCATTATTCTATTTTTATCAATGAAATTCTGTTAAATTCTATTCATCTACTTCTTTTTACTATTTATTTATAGAATTTGTTTTTTATTTTTTATTATTATTTTTTTATTATTATTTTTTTATTAATTAATAGCATTTCTCTATTCTTCTTATATACTCTTCT
>NW_008575207.1:0-123 GCF_000257125.1 Entamoeba nuttalli P19
ATATATATATATTTTGAACCTCAGATGTCATTTTAGACATAATATTGGCACAACTGACAAAAATGAGATAAATAACATAAAAAATTATGGAAATAAAATAAATATTATACCTCAATTTTAACT
>NW_008575207.1:133-418 GCF_000257125.1 Entamoeba nuttalli P19
TGTCAGCTGACTAAACTGACAAGAATTATAGTAAATTATAATAAAATATATTATAAAATATAATAAAAATATATAATCAGTATAAATATATATATATATTTTGAACCTCAAATGTCAGTGTTGAATTATTTATGAAACACTCTCTGACTAAAGTGTGTTGAATAACAGAATTTATGGGATTAAAATAAATATTATACCTCAATTTTAACTCAATTCATAACTCAATTATTATTTACTCAGTTATTTTTTTAAAACAAAAAATATAACAAAATAGTCAGTGCAAGA
>NW_008575207.1:506-684 GCF_000257125.1 Entamoeba nuttalli P19
AGTTATTTTTATAAAAAAGGGGAAAAATACTTATAACAAAATAGTCAGTGCAAGAACCGACTGAAATTATTAGATCGCTGACAATGGTTTATATAAAAACGCAACGTGGCGGGGTTGAAAATAACATTCAAAAATTTCAAACGGTGATGAATTAGGGTGAAAGAAAGGTGCAGAAATA
>NW_008575208.1:0-1488 GCF_000257125.1 Entamoeba nuttalli P19
ATTTGAAATAAAATAAAAGATAAGTCACTTGATATTTACGCTATCAAATAATTAAATATCCTGTCAATTTAGGTTTTGTTTATAATATTAGAACTTCATTCAATTAATATAACTCATAAACTAAATAATGATTGAGGAGGATGTTCTATTGACGAGTCTTACAAAATTCCTTATTATTGTAGTTATGAGAAAAATAACATAAAAAGATTAGGATGAAATATTACTCGTTATAACTTTACAAATTAAATAGAAAGATATTAAAATAATTAATGAATTACATCACTTCATTTGTTGAATTGAAGATGTTGATTCGAGTATGGAGGTTAAAAGAATCTTTCTTTGGATAGAGAACCTCCTAATGAACTTGATTTAGAACTATTTATCGAATCTTTAGAGTCACTGAAATCCTTAGACTCTTTTTGTAGTAATTTGTTCCATTCATCTCTGAGTTGAGATAAAGACAATGGAACTGATTCATTTCTCTTATTGAACTTATACCTAAAGAATCCTTTCTTTTTCTCTGGAGTAGTCAAAGACAAGAACAATTTATTTTTTTCATTAGATGACCCAAGAATAATATTACTATTAGGCAAAGAAGCAATTGCTAAATGATTAATAGACATTTGATCTACACTTTTATTTATTGAACTTTCCTTTGGTGGAGCAATACTAATAATGTTATTTTTCTTTTCATTCGGACTGTTTGTTGATTTGACTGATGGTTGACGTTTTTGAAGTAAACTTAATTGTCTTCTAAATTCATCATCACTACTTTCACTTTCTTCTTGGTTATATAAATCATTCTCATCTTTTTTAGATTGAGAAGAACTTAATACACTTTCTTCATTGATCTCTTTATATAATTGGTCAAGTGGATCAACAACACCTTGTTCTGGCTCTTGAAACTCATCACTGTCTTCTTCTTTATTCAGAAGAATTGGATGTGTTATACTTTCATTAGAACCATTTGAATATTCTTTAAGGTCCTCTTCAATATCATCATCCAATGGATTGAACATGAGAATCATCAGTTGGTCACATGCAATTTGTAACTTATCAAATAAATATGGCATAGATAATTTAAAGGCATCAATATAAATTGGGCTTTTAAATTTAGGTTCAATATTACTATATAATTTAACTTTCATTCCATCATTTCCAACAAATAAAACACCTCCTCTGTTTTCACCATCATAAGCAGGTGAGCTAAAAACTGTAAATACTAATGGAGACCCATCTTCATGTTCAAAATCATGTTGTTGAACTCCATCAACACATTCATGTGCTCTGATAATAGCTCTAATTTCATTTGATTCAAGAAATTGAACAACAGCCTCATATCCATAGAAATAAGAGCAACCTCTAGTATCATTGTCAATAAAAGTAGTTTCATACCAATCTTCATCAATTAATCCTTGCTCATACCTGTCTTCATATACATCATATTGTAATGGATCTGACCATAATAAATCACAAAATAATCCATCT
>NW_008575209.1:0-2207 GCF_000257125.1 Entamoeba nuttalli P19
AATATTCACCAGAAGTTTTAGAATATCCTAATCCATTACCAGAAGAATTTAAAGCTATTAAACATGAGCAAGAATTACCAAAAGAGTTAAGAGAAAGAATCATTGGATTACTTCTTGGACAAGCAGTTGGAGATGCAGTTGGATTATCTACAGAATTTGTTCGTAAAGAAAATGCATGGTATTTTTATAAAGGAGAACATATAAGATATAACCATTACATCATTGACCAACATCGATCAAAATGGATGAATGAAGAGTATAGATGTGCAGATTGGACGGATGATACAGACCAATGTATTTTAATATTGGATAGTCTTGTTCATAATAATGGAGAAGTTGATGTGATAGACTTTGCAAAAAGATGTTATTATTGGATTCACTTTGGATTTACAGAATTAGGAGATTTAGGAGGACTTGGAATAGGAATGAATTTTGGAAAGACTGTAAGAAGCAAAGGATGGATTAATGACCCAATTGGACAATGTGAGAAAATCTGGAGAGATGGAGGATGTCAATCGGCACCAAATGGAAGTGTAATGAGAACATCAGTTCTAGCTGTTCCATATTTCTGGGATGAAGAAAGGGTTAAAGAAAATGCAAAGAAAATAGGAAGTACTACACATGCAGATCCACGATGTCAAGCATCTGTTAATACAATCGTTCTTATCCTAGCAAAATTATTACAAGGACGAGAAGATATTGAAGAAATAATTCAAGAAGCAAGAAGTGATAGTGAAAAGATGTTAAATGAAGAATATAAGAAAGAATTTATAGAATATACAAATGCTAAAACACTTGAAGAAATGAAATTAAATGAATCTATAGGATATACATTCAAACCAATGGGATGTGCTATCTTATCATTAAGAGAAGCATTTAAGATGAAAGAAAAAGGGATAGATAAAACAAAGATATTTGAAGACTTAATTGAAAGAATTGCATATGAAGGTGGTGATGCAGATACAAATGGAGCAGTAGTTGGAGCAGTTCTTGGAACATATTTAAAAGGAATTTGTATGCCGAGTGATTGGTTAGAATTAGATAATAAAAAATGGTTAGAAGAACGCTTAAATCGGTTATTACATCTTTACGAATTAGAGCCTTTTCACTTTAAGTAACTTTTCATTTTATTTCTTTTTATCTTAAAAGAAACAAATGTCTTAAAAAATGAAATTAATTAAATTTAATAAATGTCATTAAGAATTTGGAGACATCCTTTATAATCAATATCTTTGTGTGCACCAGCTGGATTACCTTCAAACTTTCTTGCAATAGTTTCAAATTCTTCTTTTCCTTTACCCCATTCTGACAATCGTGTTTTCATTCCAATTGATTTAAACCATTTTTCTGTTGCTTCTATTGCTGCTTCTGGTGTACTATTCTTAATTCCAAAGACTTGTTCTCCCATTTGAATCAATTTCTTTGCATTCTTCTCTTTATTAAATCTCATTACTCCTGGTGCTGTAATTGCTAATGTTTCTCCATGTGCAAGTCCATAATAACTAGTTAATTCATGTCCTACTGCATGTGCACCTCCACAAAGTGTAACTCCACATAAAAGTGACATGTTCAATGCTACTGTTGCTGCATAACAGAATGTAATTCGTGCTTGATAATCTTGATGATTCTCTAATGTTTTGTGTGATACTCCAATGATAGTTCTCATTACTCCTTCAGCCTCTGCTTCTGCAACTGGGTTTAAGTGATAACTTCCAATATATTGTTCAATACAATGAACAAATGAATCAACAAGTCCATTTCTAATTTGATTGTCTGGAAGAGACATAGTGAAACATGGATCAACAATTGACCATGTTGGAAAAATTGATTCGTTGTTAAATGATAACTTTAATTTATCGGCATGTCTTGAAATAACTCCCCAACTATTCATTTCTGATCCTGTAGCTGGAATTGTTAAAACTACTCCGATTTTTGCTTTTGCTGGATTTACTTTAAACTTTCCTCTTTTTAGACAAATATCATATGGATCATCAGAATATGTATGTTCCATTCCAAGTGCAATATATTTTGTTGCATCAATAATTGACCCTCCTCCAACTGCAACCAAGAAGTTAATTTTATTCTCTTTAGCAATCTTAATAGCTTTAATACATGTTTCATGTGATGGATTTGGTTCTATTCCTCCAAACTCCACAATTGGCTTAATGTGTTTCAAGACTTCTTCATAAACTCCATTCTTCTTAATA
>NW_008575210.1:0-311 GCF_000257125.1 Entamoeba nuttalli P19
TTTTTTTTTGATTGGATGTTTTTCAATATTTAATTTTGTTTTTCTTTTAATAAAATATTTTTTGATTATTTCAATTGACACTGTATCAATTTCTTATTACTGTTCAATAGTAATTAATTAACACAATTTTATGATAATAATGAGTTGATTTCATTTGTTATAACATCCTCATTGTTGGTTAATTATTATTTCATTATTGGAGATTAAAGTTATTTGAGATTCAATTATAACTGATTAGATGCATGTAATAATACCAAATAAAATGAGATTATATGTTGTTTGACAAACAATAAAGAATATGTAATAATAAA
>NW_008575211.1:0-11209 GCF_000257125.1 Entamoeba nuttalli P19
AATGAACAAATAACTTGTTTTCATTTTTTTTGGAATGAATTATTTGAGTTTCAATAAAGAAGAAAATCCATTTTTCAGGTTTTTTTGAAAATTCTCTAAAGATATTATTTCTAAAAAATTGAATTATTTAGTAACATAAATAAAATAAAGAAGTATTAATTGGATTTAGAGCTTTTCTTAACAGTTTTTTTCTCTTGTAAACAAAAAAAAAGGAAAAAACAAAATAAAATTGAAGTAAATAAAATTTGTGTTAAAAAGAAAGAGTAATTGATACAGAAAAAGAAGTAAAAATATATTATTAAATTTTTGAGAGAATAATATAATCTATTCTATACAAATGAATATAATGCTTCTTATTATCTTTATTTAGAACTAAGAAATTCCATGTTTCAGGTGAATCATTTGAACATAAAGGAAGACAAATATCATTAATAATATGACCAGAAGAATCAGAAGTAAAAGTAATAGCAGTTAATATACGCATTTCAACATGACGATTTGTAATAATGAAGATATTTTCATTAGTAGTAAGAAAAATAAAATCAAACATTGCACAAGTTATTGCTTTCATTGAAATAATAATATCAACATCCATAAATGAAGTAGTTAAATAAATTTCACCAATTTCATTAATACAACTAAATGAACTATCATTAAAAATGACATAAGTAATTGAATTTCCACCAGTAACAAATTTAATATTTTGTGATAATATAATATCAAATTGTAATGTTCTTTCTTTCCAACGAATTAATCTTTTATTTTCTATTCCAAAAACACAATCATTAGCCGTAAAAATATTAAAACGACCTTTTATTTTATCAATAATTATTCCATCAAAATTACAAATAAGAATTTCAGTTTCTGTTCCAATAACAATAAAATTTGAAAGTAAATGAACGCTTTGAACATAATTACATTTAATAACATGTTTTATATTTCCTGTAATTATAATATTCTTCATTCCTTTCTTTCCAAAAATAATACCATCATCAAATATAATACAAATATCATCTATTCTTCCTTTATACAATTGAATAAAATTTCCTCCTTTTATATGACGTTCAAGACAACTTTTTATTGTAGTAGAATCAATAAAATAAATCATTTCATTTAATAACTCAACACGTATTTCTTCTTCTCCATTATAAATTTCTCCAATAAATAAAGGGTCTTTAATAATACCTTTAGTACCCTCAAAAACATTTATTAATTTATTAAAGTCGTAAGATATTTTTCTTGGTTTTTCCTTTCTAAAATTCATAAATGTAGAGGAAATCCATTTATTAAGATATTTTGATATTCTTGGAGATTCTAATAATAGTTGTAAATGTTGTACACATTGTCTTGGAGATTCTGCAAATTCTTTTGGAATTTCCACATTTTTTAATGAATCTATTAAAAAGAACCATTCTGAAGGGAAATTAGACTCTCTTAAATCTAATGATAAAACTTCTTTTTTTGTTAAGCATTCCGACAATATAGGAAATACTTTATTTGAATAGTACAATTCAAATACATTTTGTTTAAATGTGCTACATATTTTTGGAAAATAGTTATAATGTTCTACTTCAGTAATATATTGTAAATACTTAAAATTACTTAATTCACCATCTTGCCATTGTTTTGAAATATTTACTCTATTAGACAAAAGAGGTTTTGAATGAGGACTAATTGAACTACTACGAGAAAGAGAAGCAGATAAACTTTTTAAAATAGAACCTTTATGAACCAATTTTATTTTAGATTTTTTAGGAGTAATAGGAATAAGAACAACATCTTCAAAATAAATTGATTGAATTTTATCTAATTCTTTTTGATGTTCATTAATATGATATGAAATTATATCATTAGAAATACATTTGAATGTAAAGTTATTAAAAATATTAGTTAGTTGATTATAATATTGTTGGTTTATAGATTGAATTGAAGATAAATGAAAACAAGTGATTTCTTTTAAAGAATGAATAGAAGGAGGAGTATTTGTAAAGAAAGAATGAATAGAATAAATATACCAAACAAAAAATGATAATGAAATTTGATGAGGGGCAAATGGAAGAATAAAATTAATAAATGACAATAATAATTCAAAATCATTTTTTTGAGTATTATTAAATAATATTAACATATTAATATGTGAAATAAATAAGTGAATAAATAAAATATATATTGAATAATATTCTTTTAATTCAGATAAATGTAACCATTCATTAGTTAACCATTTAAATGAAATGTTTGATATATAATTATTAATTAATTTATATAATTCATTAATAAAAGGTAAATTAATACTTATTCCATAATTAATTTTATTAGAAATAATTGATAAAATAATTCCAATATTAAAGTCATAATCTCCATTTGTAATAAAAATTTCTAAAAGAGATAATAAAAGTTGAATAAATTGTTTATTATCAGGTAACAATAGTCTTAATATATCTATTATTTGTTTTATTGTTGTATTTGTTATTTTCATAAGATGATAAAATACTGTTAAAACATATTTCATTTCAGTATCATCAATATATTCTACTAATATTTTTGATATAATATCTATCCATGATGAAATAGATGATAATAAATAATAAACGTTGTGTGTTGGTTTACAAGATGATATGTCTTTAAATATTTTTATTATTACTTCTTTTTGAGTTTGAGTAAATGGTGGTTCAAATGACTCAAAAAGTAATGGTAAAATTGGTTTATATGTTAATGTATTTACTTCTTCTTGAAAACATTGATTATTTAATGTTGGAATTTCAAATTCAAATTGAGGTTCTTTGTTATATGATAAATATAAACAAGTTTGATAAACTTTCCATGAATAATTAATAACTTCAAACGGACCATTTCCACCAAGTCTTATCCAAGTCATTAAACAATAAGAAGCAACAAGATCATTTATTGATTGAATTTTAGATTTAAAAACATCAATAAAAGAAAGATATTTTACATTCCATTTTAAAGGTTCTAATTGAAGAACTTTCCATAACATATGATAAATAATCCAATTATCACTTTTAATAAAAGAGAAACATTGTTCTATTATATTATTTAATAATACATTTGGAATTAAATCTATTAAAGATTGAAATAAAAGAATTTTTGTTGTAATTTCCATATTTCCCATAAATATTAAAACAATTTCTTTTGCTGTAATAACTTTTTCAATATGAATTGATTGAACAATTTTTGGAGTAAAAATATTAGTAAATTCTTTCAAGAAAATAAGTTGTTGATTTAAAGTTAATTTAGAAGGAAGAGAAAAAAGTCTAATTAAAGCATGATGAATATTATCATTATTTAAAGTCATATTAAGAATAGAACTTACTAATTTAATATGTTCATTAATAACAGTATCATTTCCTTTTTGAATAACAATTTCTAATTGATCAAATATAAAAGTAAAAAAATGACGATTTAAACACCATTCATTAACTTTTATATCTTTAACCATTAATCCAAATAATAATTTAATAACATTTGTAATATTTGATGGTTTAATTAAAGATAAAAGATGAATACATTTTGTTAAATAATCATCTTCAATAAATAAATCAGAAAATTTACATGTTGCAATTTCAATAATTGGATAAAACAAATAATCACTAAAAACATCTAATAATCCTATTTGTATAAACGGTGTTTTATTATTTAATTTATCAATTTTTTTTAAAATATTTCCTTCACTTTTTAATGGACTTTTAGTAACTCCCACATTTAAAACTAATCGTGGAATAATATTATTTATTATTTGTCTATTAAATTCTATTTCATAATCAAACCAATCAATATTATTAATATCATTAAATTCATACACATCAAACATCCATTGAAACCCAGTAATTTTACCAATTAAAGAAGTTCCAGGAATACCTTTAATATAACCTAAATAAAGAAGAATAGTTTCTTTAAATAATGGATAATTAATAGGAAATACTTGTTGTTGATTATTAAGTTGAACAATAAATCTATTATTATTATGATAAATATTTAATGAATACCATTGATTTTTTTGTATAATAAATTGTGTATCATATTCTCTTGTAAATGAAATTCCTGAATATAATTGTTGTGTTCTTTTTCCAGTAGTTTCACATTTAATAACTAAATGTTTATTTAAACCTTCAATAGCACAAGTTAATTTATACATCGTTGCATTAATTGAAAAAATTACTGGAAATGAATCATCTGTCATTGTTTCAATAAAAAAATTTGTTTTAATTGCATATGAATATTCTGGAAATATTGGTAATTGAATAACAAGTGAAATCCCTGTATTCATACCATTTAACTGATAATAACTTATTGGTTCATTATTAATACTTTCAATTAAATATCCTGTCAAATAAGAACTTTGAATTCTATTTAATTTTTCATATAATTTAAATATTAATTCCATTATTTCACTATTTAAATAATATTGGAGTAATTGTACAATAATTCTAATAATAATTTTTGCTATTTCATCATTATTTATTTGAGGTACTTTCTCTATAAAAAATATTAAAATTTCTTTTTTTAAATATTCAATATTTATTGAAATTTTCATTAACGTTTCTATTATTTCAATTCCTTCTTTGTTCTCTAAATCTTCTTTTATTATTTCCATCCAATTTTCTTTTATTATTTCTATCCAATTTTCTTTTAATTGATAATAATAACTGTTAATTGGAATGTCTTTATTATATTCATTTACACACAATAAATTTATTATCTGTGTTGGTTCTAATTTATTCATATCTTTCTTTATTTTTAAGTTTATCTTCTTTTTTATAAACAAAAATGAAATTTAAAAGAAGCTTGAAAATAATTCATTCAAAGAGAAATTAGTTATTACTTATTTTTTATTTGTTTTAATTTGTTTTCTATGTGTTTTTTTTTGAAACAATAAATTGTTAAATAAACAAAAATTTTTTTGAATAAAAAAAAAATTAACTTTTTGTAAATGTAAAAAACTTTCAATGACATTATGTATTAGAATTTATATTCATTCTGAATGATAGACATGAAATATAAAATAATCTAATAAACTAAATAAAGCAAAAACCCCTCCTATAATTCCACAAATACTTGTTAATAAATGTCCAAATGAATTTTTTTCTTCAAAGTATAACACCTCAATTGATGAAATGTCATATATAACAAACACTCCTGGAATTCCTTGTTCAGGTGATTTTAAACTACCCGGTCTATAATGTTCAGTAACACTATAACCATTTGTATTAATTACTTTATTGTCAAGTGAAGTATATGTCATAGGAACTACTTGAACGAAATATTGGTACATTGAATTATTTGTTCTATCAACTTTAACAATTCCATCCAGTGGATTAATCATTCCTGGAAATGAATCTCCAAATGATAAAAAGTTCCATGTATGAGTTAAGTTAATTCCTCCTGAAATCCAATCAACTGAATGAATATGCTCTTGTGTTAACTGTTGACTACTTCCTGGTGCAATATGGAAATTACCACTAGCTCTATTAACAAAAACAGTTCCAGAAATTCTACATCCTTCTCCATTATAAAATGTTGTCATTTTATGAATATTCTTTATTTCACATTGTGGTGATCCTTTAGGAACTTCTTTGTTTAATTTTTGATAAGACTCTGTTAATTCTTCACAAGTAAAACAACATTTATCTTTATCAATTTCATTATTACAAGGAGGACATTCAGTTCCATAAACTGTTTTAGCAAATTTTTTTTTACTTATCTCATCTTCATTGACAAGATTTAATCTTTCTTTTTTGATATTTTTTGATATATCAATTATAACTTCTCCGGTAGTATCTAAGACATCAACTGATGTAAAAGAACATGCTGAATGAGGAAAAGTAATGTCAAAATTAATTGGTAATTTTTTATTTTTTGATTCATCGACTCGAAGAACTGGTTTTTTTCGAATAGTAAAGTAATCATTAAGTTCAGATGAAAACATCCAAATCATAGTAATAATACATACTATTGATAATAATCCTCCTATCCAATGTTTTACTCTATTATTACTATTAATTTTTGGATATGCATCAAATCGTTTGATGTTCTGCATGAAAGGTTTTTTTAATTTATTTTATAAATTTTATTACAGTTTTAATTTTTGATATTTATTTGTGTTATTCATAAATAATAATAAATATAATTAAAAAATAATAAAATAATAATAATATTTACTACATTAAAAAAATGAAAGAAAAATAAAAAATTCCTTTTAAGAATTTTAAAGATTATAAACCCTAGAACTGTTTACATAATTAGCAAGGAATGGCTATTGATCTTGATAGACATCACGTTCGTAAACACGTTTCAAAAACCGCTCGTGGAAATAATGCTTATATGAAACTTCTTGTAAGATTATATGGATTCCTTGCTAGAAGAACCCAATCAAAATTTGCTAAGACTATTTTACACAGACTTTGCTTAAGTCGTGTTAACAGACCAATTGTCTCAACCAGTAAATTGGCTTGCCTTATGAAAAAACATCCAGAAGAAACTGCAGTTTGTGTCAATACTGTTACTTATGATAGTAGATACCCAGTTCCAAAAATGAACGTTTGTGCTCTTAAATTCACTAAAACTGCTGAAGCTGCTATTACTAAAGCTGGTGGAAAATGTTTAAGATTTGATGAACTTGCACTTAAAGCACCAACTGGAAGAAAGACTGTCCTCATTAGAGGAAAGAGAAATGTCAGAGAAGCACTCAAACATTTCGGTAAAGTTTGTGCTAAGAAGAACCCAGCAAAACAATATAAGGGAAAACAAACTAAATGAGAAAGTTAATTGATCTTGTTATGACTAAATAATATTTTACTAATTACTTTTACTTAATTAATAATGATAATTTGAAAAAAATAAGTTTTTAATTAATAAGAAATAAAGAAGTAAAATTATACTACACATCAGAGTGATATATGTATTGTTTAATATCATCATCTAAATCACTTGAGCTTGAGGGAGTATCATCAGATAATAAATAAAGTCCTTTGTTTGGTGATTTTGATCCAAATAATCTTTTTTGATTAGTTGTTCGTGATTTAGAACGAGGAGGATTTTTATTCATTTTAGGAGAACATAAAAGAAATACTTTCGTTTTGTAAAGTAAAGTGATTTTTTTTTGATTGAGTTGAGTGATGTTAGAAAGAATAGAAACACAACTACAACATTTATTTAATGGAGAAAGTATTTTTAATTTTTGTGTTAATAAATCAAATCCAATACACTCCACATTTTGGTAATGAAGAATAATTCTATTTAATAATGGACATTCAATAGTAGGAATAGTAATATGACTTAATACTAAAAATAATTTTGATACCAAAAAATTGCCTCTGAGTACTAAAGAATTACAACAAAGTATAATTGATTTAGGTTTTGGTTTAATACCTACTGAAGTAAAATAATGTTGTAATTGTGTTTGATCATAATGAGGGAATAAAACAGTTGTTTTCTTTGAAGAAGAATGTAAAGATAAATCTTTAATAGAGATAATATTACTAAGATCTAATTTATCAAAATCACCATCAATTGAGAGATATTCTATTGTTTTTATAACATCAAAATTTTTAAATATTATTTTACCTTTTTTATTGGTAATATTAATATAATTTAAATGAGAGTTAAATGTAATAGTTATAATTGGTGAAGATGAATTAATTAATAAACTTGTTAATGAATTATTGTTAGAACAATCCATTGAACTAACAACGCCAGAAATATTAAGTTGTTTAAGAAGATTTAAGTCTAATAATGAACCAAGTCTGGCATTATAATTCATTGTTTTTATAAAACATGATTCAACAGAAGAAGGAAGACATATTTTCTTTTGCTTTATTTTAGTTTGTTGTTTAATAAAAGGTCCATAATTTGAATTAACATAAAAAGAATTTAAATGAGATAATTCTTTTAAATTATTAACCCAAAGAGTATTTCCATTTAAAGAACATGATTGTAATGAATTAGGAAGAGTTAATTTTAAATGTTTTCCAGAAGAAATAGTTAATTGAAAATTAGTTAATACTTCAAAACAAGTTAAGTCAAGAAAGGTAATTGTATTTTGATTAATAATAAGTATTAATTGAATCATTTTTATACTACATAATTCCCATAATGAATTATCATTAAATATATCAAATTGTTTTTCAATATTATTAATTTGATTTTCTTCAAAAGAATTAGAATAACTTTCTAAATAATTTGGAATATTTGTTTCATTTTCATCATTAAACAGATCATAATTAAATAATTTTAAATTGGAAATATAAAATAATTGTTCAGTAAAAGAAGAACTAATAAGGGTAATACTAATCGTATTAAATCTTTGACAAAAATGAAGTAATGAATTAATTTCATATTCATTTAGTTTTTCTTTATGATAAATAACAATTTTTTTTATTTTGTTTTTTTTATTAATTGAACTAAATGAAAGTAATTTACCATGAAAATGATATATTATAATTCTTTGAACATTTTTTAATAAATGTAAACGAATAATATCATTTACTTCTATTCTTATTTCAATTATTTTGTCATAATATTGACTATTAATTAAATTAATAGTTGTTAAAACATTTATTTCAAACCAATAAATTTGTTTGAAAAATATTTCATTAATTTCTGTTTGATATTCTACTAGGTTTCCTCGAAATGTTTGAATTTGACTAAAATATTTTGAAATAAATGAAATATCAAGAAAAATTAATGGTGGATTAATTTTCATCATTTCTATAGCTTTTTCACATTTCTTTGAAATAAATGGAAGAAAACTAATTGTTTGTTTTTTGTTAATAAAGAGAAAAACGTTACATAAGTAAATAGTCTCGAGTGTCGACATTTAATAAGACTAGATAATATTATTTACACTAAGATTTATTTAAAAAGTTTTTGTAATTAAAAAAATTCTTTAAGATTTTCTAAAAAAAAAACTTTCATTTCTTTTTTTGTTATTTTATTTTGGTTTATTCATTTTGTTTAAATTTCTCTTTTTTTCATTAATGAATGATCCAAATATAATAATAATTTAAAGAATTAATTGTTAATAGTTGTTATTTATTCATTGATTAATGGATATTAATCACATTATACATTATAATGAGTAATTTCATTGTTTTATTTCTATTATATTATTGTTTTCTTTTCATGCTTCTTTCTAATTATTTCTTCTTTTTTAATTTCTCAATTTAAATATCATTTCTATATTTCTTATTTTATGTTGAATGAACGTTTCATTACTACTGTGTTGTTATTATTTCTAATTTCATTTAACATTAACACCATCATTTATATCATTTTCTTTTGTAATTATTTTTTCAAACGTCTTACTTCAGTTCGAATATGACACGTCTGAAACACCACACACAAACAATAATATATTTCAAAGATTCAACTCTCTCTGTTATTATCTTGTTATGGTGGTTTACTTGAATAAGGAATGAATTAGTTAATGATGCAAATAGTGTACAAATTTATTATGGTTGAATATTACTTATTGTATTATATGAATTGGTATTTATTAATAAAGAAATAATAAATATATGAAGGTATTAATCAAGAAAATAATCTACTAAGGTATGGTTAAGATTAAAATGAAATGAATCATAATAGTATAATGGTAATGAAATACTCTCTTCTCTCTTTCATAAAATAGAAAATGAAAATCATTAAAATTGAGTCATAAATCAAACTAAATAATAAAGAGAATGAATAAACAAAAAGAAGTTTGAGAATATTTTAATAATAGGAAGATTTAAATATAAAATTAAATATGAAAATAGTATTATTTCAATAGTTTTGATGCATAATTTGATTCATTTTTATTAACATATTGTATTTATTTTATTTTAACAATAAATAATGAAATAAAATGCATTAAATTGGTGTTATAATATCTTAATTTAATTACTATATTTATTACAATTATTCATATAAATTAAATACTATGAAATTAATACTAAAAATGATAATGAGTAATGGAAATAAATTTATTCATTTTAAATAGCATTAACTATCAAATAATTGTATAAATGAAAGAATGATCATGTAAAATATAATAAATGGAGAATAATAATATAAAATGAAGAATAACAACTGGTCTAGAATATAAAATTAATAAAAATAAAAGAGTAGTATTGTCATATTCTTTTCGAAATGTAATATCAATAAAAATTATCACTTATTTATAACCAAACAAAAAACTAAATGAAGAAGATTTAATTTGAACAAACTTCAAATAATGTTAGTTCAAAAAAAAAATAAAACATAAATGAATAAAATAATACATATGAAATATGAAGATATAAAATTACAATAAAATGCAACACTCTGGCAACACTAAGAGTGATAAAGAACAAATTATTTGAATAAAATGATAAATCAAATAATGAAAATGTGAATAAACAGATATTATAGATTATATTATTTTTTATTATTCATATTTCATTATTCGTATGTCATTCTGGTTTTATGTTATTTTGGTTTAAGTATTAATTGGTCATGGTTATTTCATTATATTTTATCATTATTTAATTTCGTTTTTTAATTTCAGTCATTTATTAATAATAACTTGTTGTTCCAAAGAAACAATAAATTCATTAAAATTAAATAATATTTATTCATAAATTAATGAAATATTTAAATATTACAATGAATGATGAAATATTATTTTCATTTAAAACGAAGAATGTTTAAATATAATATATGATGAATAAAATACAGATTGTATTATCATTAATACTCAATATAACACATTTAATAATATTGAATACAAATAAATGAGAAGATGATAAATGATTAAAATCAAATAAAAATAGATTAACAATTATTCTTTAATGAATAAAAATGAATATTAGTTATGAAATAATCACTGAAAAATTGATTATTATTTAACAGATATTCTTTATTCTACGCAATGAAATATTAAAATCAAATGATGAGAAAATAATAAAAATATGATTATATAATAGAATATGATTAATAATTAATAATAATATAACCAAATCGTACAATAAAGAATTAAAAATGTGAGAATAATAATTTCATTAATCCCAGAATTGTAGTAAATTGTAAAGCATTTGATTATTCATTTCTCTCTTTAACATAATTTAACAAAAGACTATATAAATAAATATCATGAAGTGAGTATATGCAGTGCTTTAATAATAAATAAAATTATTCAATATGTCACTAATAAATAAATAATAAAACGAAAAAA
>NW_008575212.1:0-6500 GCF_000257125.1 Entamoeba nuttalli P19
ATAAAAAATAAACCAAAATTATATTTACAAAGAATAATAAAGACATAGTTTTAATTATAAAATAGAAACACCTTTAGAAGAAAGAAAACGAATAACTTGTTGAGAGACTGAAGTACCAGTAAGAACAATATTTAATAATTTTGTACATTTATTAAGTAACATTTGAATACCAGAGTCAGTAACATTAACACACATACGTAATTCTACAGTAGTTAATAAAGGACAAAAATCAGAAATATTTGATAATAAAGCATCACTACATTGAGAGAAATTAAGTCTCATTACATTCATCCATTGGGCTTCTTGAGAAAATAATTGAGGAGCACTATAAGTAATGCCTTGCATAGAAAAACTAGTAATTCTAGGTAAAGCATTAATAATGAATTGAATTTGATTTGGAGTGAAAGGAGTAAAAGAGATATCAAGATATTGTAAAGAACGGATTCCAGAGAGAATAACACCAGATTCAGGAGTAATATTTTCACAACCACTAATATCAAAATGAGATAAATTTAAACATGAATCTCTTACAGCTAATATTACTCTATTAGTTACTGCTGTTGTACCACTTAAAAATAATACTCTAAGACGAGGGGATCGATAAATAAATTGAATTAAAGCAGTTTCAGTTAGAGTAGTATTATTTGTACAATAAAAATGAGTTAAAGAATGTGCATTATCACCTAATACAGTTAAAGCAATAGCAGTTAAAGCAAAACATGAATTAAGATTTATGCTAATTAAATCACATCCTCTAACACTAAAGAAATTAATTAATGTTTGTTCATTCATTTTACATTGTTTAAAAGATAAAGTAAGAGGTGAAAATTTTCCACCTTTTCTAACAACAGACCTTCTAGTAACATTTGCTGCAACACAACTTGATTGAAGGAAAGACTGAATAGAAGGTTCATCAACGGTTAATCCATCTAATATTAATGTTCTTAAATTTGGAGTATTTTGTAAAATATTTGTTAAGAAATAAGTAGAAATACGAGTACAACCAGAAATGTTTAAATAAATAAGATCAGCTAACCAAGAAAATAAAGAAGAGGCATATAATTGATTATAAGACCTCATAAGATGTTCACCAGAAACACCAAAACAATTAGATAAATTCAAATTAGTTAATTTGAATTTAGAATGAAATAATTGAGATAAAGTAAGTATTCCAGCATTAACACAATTTGTTAAATTTAAATAATTTAATTCAGGAATTTTTTGTAAGAATGATTGAATTGATTTATCAGTTAATCTTTGTGAAGATATAGATACAGAAGATAAATGTGAATTTCTTTTTGAAAGAATAGAGAGACAATCATCAGTAAGATTTTTACAATTTAATAATTCTAATTCAATTAAGTCATGAAGATATTGTAATCCTTTACTTGTTAAGAGTGTATTATTTGCTTTAAAAATACGTAATGTATTTACATTTGAAATATTTTGTATTCCATAATCGGTAATTCTTGGACAATTAGAAACATTAAGTGTTTCTAATGGTGGTGTTGATTGTAATATCGCTAATAAACAAAAATCATCAAATGGAAGACATCCTGATGCATTTAAATGTTTTAAATATGGAAAATTTTTACACATAATTCCTAATTCATCTGATGAACAACCTCTGGCAAAGGAAATGTCTAATGTAGTAATATGTAATGATAATGATAATTGAAATACATTAAGACAAGTACTTCGTGTTAATAAATGTGTGTTATGAATATCTAATGTTATTGTATTTACACCTGATGCAAGTAATCTATACATAATAATATTTAAATCTATATCTGTTGCATTTGGATTATTTGAAACTACTTGAAGTAATTTTGTAGCAAGTAATGGTGGTAAAGGCAATGGTTCTTGTGATTGTGATAATGATGAAAAGTTTTCATCAAAACGACTAAATGCATCTAAAATAATTTCTGTTAATGAAGGAATAATTGCCCCTTCACGACTAAGTAATGAAAATGGATGTGATGGAATATTTAATGAAACAGCTTTTCTTCTTCTTTGATGAGTTAATTGAAATGATTGCATCTTCTTATTTCAAAAATGATATTAACAGTTAAAAAAAACAATTTGGAAAAAGTGAAGTACTTGGAAGTTTCTTATTGAGATAACTATATAATAATATTTTTATCAACTCATTGTTAATTCTTCTTTTGATTGTTTAAAGTTCATATTTTGTACTTTTCTTATTCATAATTTTTGTTATTGTATTCTGTGTCTTATTTTTTTAAAATATCTTAAACTTTAATCATGAATATTATAGGAATAAAATTAATGAAAGGTAAAGTTGAATGAAAATAGGAAAAGGAAGAAAGACTTGAAATTTCTGTTTAATATTTTGATTTATGAAAAGAAAGTATTATTGGAATAGAAATAACATTATTTATCATTAATTTTTGTTTTTTATTTTCTTTGTTCTTTACTTTTCTTCAAATTACTTCATTTTCATTATCTATCACAACGATGAAAGAACAGATAACAACCAAAAAGAAATATTACAAAAGGTAATTAAGATAAGATTGGATTTATTTTGTAGAGAAATGAGAAGAACAAATCATTAATGATGAGAAATAATCTTCTCAATTATCTAGAGTCAACAGTTGTTCTATATAATGTTTTGTTTTAAGATAAACAATCATATTTTTGAAGCAACCATCTTATTGAATGGTATTTTATAATAAAAAAATTATAAACCATAGCATTTTTGCAAGAATGACAAAACCAAAAGAACAATAAGAAAAGAAACAATAAAAGAACTAAATACTAAAGGTTAAAAAACAAAAAGAAAAGAAAGAAAATTCTGAAGAAGAAAAGTTCTAAGAAGAAAGGAACTGCATAATCAAACAAATGATCAAAGCATTGTTTATTGTAAATTGTTCAAATGATATTATCTACCAAAAAAATTATGGAAAAACAATTGATAAAGGTGTTCTTGTTCCATTTTATGATAAATGTTTGTTTTAATATTTAATTATTTTTTATTTAATCAAATTCAGGTAAAAATTAATATCATTAATTGATATAACATAAAATAAAAAAATACGTTACAATTATAACTATATGTAATAAAAATATATATATCTATATAAAACAAAAAAAAAGATTTAATGTTAATATTAAATATTCACTTTTTGTAGTAACTACTATTCCAATTTATAATAACATACCACCAGTAATCAATTGTAACACTTATTGTTTATTCCATTTTTGTCATGAAGTTTGTTTTTTTTTTATTATTCTTAAATTAAATAATAAGAAGTCTTATTATTAGTTACCATCTAATTCAGTCTATTTTATTGCCGTCACTGATATAGATGTTCCACCATTATTTATTTCATCATTCCTTCAACGAATTCGTATTATATTAAAATATTGTTATCCAGATGGATCATTTAATGATAATACATTAAAACAAGACTATATCCGTCTCATACAAATTATGGACCAACTTGCTGATGGAGGATTTCCATTTATTACAGAACCAAATACTATTGATGCTCTTCTTAATGAAAATACAACATCTCAAAAAATAGAAAAAGCAGTTTTAGGAGAGTTATCAGTAAATTATGATAAAGATGCATTAGGTTCAAGAACTCTTCCATGGAGAAAAGATGGAGTTATTCATAAAACAAATGAAATTTTATTTGATGTTAATGAACGTATTTCTACAGTTTTTAATCTTGTAACAGGAAAAGCATCAAGAACAGAAGTATTAGGAGAAGTAATTTGTATTTCTTCATTGAGTGGAATTCCAGATGTTACATTAAGATTTGACAATCCACAAATTATGGATGATGTTTCATTCCATCCATGCGTTAGAATTGGAAAATGGGAACAACAAAAAGTTCTTTCCTTTATTCCACCTGATGGAAAATTTACTTTATTTAATTATCGTGTAAGAGGTACTCTTCAAGCTCCAATTAAATTAGGTGGGTCTGTTAAATATACTTCTTCACAAGGATTAGTTGAATTAAGTGTTTATGGAAATAATATTGCAGGATTTGGAAATGGACCATTAAAAAGTGAATTAATTAATCAACAAGTTGTCATAGAATTCCCAGTTTCTGTTACATCATGTCAATTAGTTGTTAATACTGGAAAATATATTTTTGATGGAATAAAACATGTTTGTTTTATTTTTAATTCTTTTCATTAATTCTTTGTTAATACATCTAATGATAATAATGAAACATTAAATAATAAAATAGGTTTTAATATGGAACATTGGAAAACATGATCCAAAAATCATCCCAACTATTAGTGGTACTGTTAACCGTTCAATGTATGAAGACACTGATACATTCACTAAAGTTTCAATGAATTTCCAAATTATTAATTATGCTGCTTCTGGATTAAGATTTAAACATCTTGATTGTAATCAACCATATCAATTGAGAAAAGGAGTTAAATTTACTACTTATGGAGGAAGATATCTCATTAAAGTTTAATCATGAATTGAATCGTTTTCAATTGATTTGTTTTTTAATAACTTCAATACTAAAATTTTGTTATTCATATTTTATTGTTAATAAACCCATAATTTCTTCAACAAAAACAATTAAAAGTCTTGAATTAAGTTCATTTCTTAAATAATGGAAAGGTGATGTCTTAAATTAGAGTCTCTGAATTAACTGTAGAGAAAATTTGTTCTTCTAACACTGATTTCCTTTTTTTCTTTCTTTGAATGATATGATAATTATTCTAAAACAAAAAGTCAGTAATAGAAGAAACACAAATCAATAGGAAAATTGTTAAATTTTATGACAATTGATGACTCTATTAACCAGTTATTTATTGAAATGAATGGCATTAATTCAATCATTGTTTGTTATTTTTTTTTAATATATGAATAAATAATTAATTCTATTAAAGGATGTTATTATTGATGTTGTCTTAAATGAAGTTCTTGAAATTAAGACAAAACAAGATGGTTTGTTTGCATTACTTACTAACCCATCTCTTTCTTTAGCAAGTTTGATTCATAGACATTATTCAATAGCCGAAGATGACTTTCAAGAAATATCCACATTCATTGAGTCAACCAAGAAAGATTTTTCATTATTATGCCATTGTCCAGAAACATTCTTCGACAGTTTTATCAAATTTCTTCCACACAACATGAAACATAGATTACTTCAATTTTCTTCAACTTCGTTGTTACCGTCAATAAAAACTAAAAAGATTCAAGAAAGATATAAATTTGATTATCTTGCTCAACAAGTTAAAGAAATCCAACATGATTGGAGAGAAGAAGTAACACAAAAACATCTAAATCCAATACAACTAAGTAAGTTCAATCATTTAGCAACAGTCATTTCAGTAGTAGACATTGAAAACCTTCAGAAATGGGTTGGTAAAAGTGAGTGTGAGTTAATTTATTCGGTTCATCAATTAGGTACTACTGCAAATTTCAATGACAAAATCAGTGGAAAACAAAACATTACATTTCTTTTTAGTGTTTCAAATGGGTTTGTTTTTGGATGTCACTTTGGTCAAATTCCAAAAACAGGTCAACATCTTGTCCATGCTAAAAATGACCCAAATCATTTCATTTGTACTCTTGGTGGATGTCGTGGAATAAAACCAAGAAGATTTCAAAGAACCACTAATACAAGTGCATTATGGCTGATGTCTAACTTTGAGACTGAGAAATTTGTTGATATAGACGCTGCTTTTTATATTAAACATTATGGAAAATCTTTTGTATATCAAAATATTGATGAGTTTTATACTATCAAATCCTTAGACATTGATACGTTCACAGGTAATCATTATCCTGCAACCTTTAGAGTAAAATATCTTTTTGTGTTGCAATGGAAATAGAGGAAAAGAATTTTAATTCTTCTTTCAAGAAGTTCTTTTAGCTAAACATCTATTACTTTATTTAGTTGTGAAGATAGAGTGTAATATTCTCTAGGTATTTAAATTGAATTAGTTTGTATAACTTATGGTTCTTGTTAATACATATAATTATTTAATTTGAGTTGAAATTAGTTAATGAGCAATAATTCTAATGATGTAATACTAAAAAGAGTATTTAAAGTATAAAGTCGACATATAATTTCAATAAGTCATAACAACTCATACAAATTCATTAATTTTTGATATACAATAATGTATGATAACATAATAACTTAGAATTTTATATTCTTATATAAATACTTCATTATTACTTATTCCTACAAAATAGCTAATTACTAGTTCAATTAGTTTTAACATATATGCTCATTGAAATGAAATACCAAAACAATATATCATAGGTGTTTTCTTTTTACGTCCCTTTGTTGTGTCTGATTATTCTTTCAATTTGTAGAGTCTAACATGTATAAAGTTACTTAATTATCTGAAAGAAAACAACTATTATTTCATTATCATCTATATTTGACATGATTTATTAATTCAGTGAAATATTATAATATTATATAAAGTTAAATACAAATATTAAACAAGCATTGATTTATTTAAGTCATATGTCTGAGTTTTTTTTT
>NW_008575213.1:0-3298 GCF_000257125.1 Entamoeba nuttalli P19
GTATATTCATTTGCTATTTGTATGTTAGAAGTTTGGATAAGTAAAGATCCATATGACTCAATAAAATTCCCAGATGGTGAGTCAATTCTTAAATTTGTTGGAGCAGGAAAGAGACTTGAAATACCAAATGGATGTTTATTTTCTGAAGCTATTAAAAGGTGTTGGCAACAAGACCCACGAGATAGACCATCTTTTCAAGAAGTTGCTATTATGTTATCAAAAGTATATAAAGGATATAGTGATGGAGAAGCTAATACATGTATTGATACATTATGTGTAAATGAGAATTCTAAACGTAAGTCAGATATTCCAATAGAAGCACTAAGTGTAGAAAGTAAAAAAGAAGAAGAAGCAAAGACAGAGAGTCAAAAAGAAGATAAAAAGGAAGGAACACAAGATTTGATTCAAGGAGAAACACAACAAGAAAATAAGAGTTTATCATCAGAAGGAGAGTCAGAGTAGAATTGAAGAAGCTTAATTTTATTTTTGTTAAAAATAGTTAAAAGTTTTTTTTATAAAGAAAGAACTTATTAAGAAACCATTCATAAATGAATTGTGAAGAAAATGTATTAATACCATTTATTCCTAAACCAAAGAAAATAAAACACAATAAAAATAAATACAAAGATATTTATGAACAAATTACACCAATAATTGTAGTATTTATTATTTGTATTATTTTTGGAAAGTGTGTAATGAATGTTTTATTATGGAAGATATTTAATTCAATTTATGGAATTATCATAATGATAATAGGATTATTGTTTTTCATTATTGCAATGGTTTCACTTTTTAAAGTTCATTTCACTGATCCAGGAGATGGATCAAATATACTATGTAAAGAAAATGAAGAAGAAATTAAAGAGGCAAAAGAAAGAAGTGAATATGCAAAACAACATCACATGTTTTGTGTTGATATTGGATATCCAGTAAGATATTGTTATAAATGTCAAAAAATTAAAAAAGAAAGAACATATCATTGTAAAAAATGTAAACGATGTATTGATATGAAAGATCATCATTGTAGTTGGGTTGGTAATTGTATAGGAAGAAATAATTATAAATTTTTTATATTATTTCTCTATTATATAGTCATTTCAATATTTTTTGGAATAATTATATTAATATGGAGTATAATTAAAGATACAAGTTTATATATTACTATCATTTTATTAAATCAATTTTTACCATTTTTATTTATTTGTAATTATTTAATTGATATTTTTCTTTTAGTAATTGTTATTGCATTATTTATATCAATATGTTTGTTATTTTATTATTATTATTATGTTGTTCATTTATTATTCATTTATTTTAGTACATCTTTGCTATTTATATACTATAAATATTATTAAGAATCAAACTACTATGGAATCTATTGAAAATGAAAGATATAATTATTTCTTATATCATAAATATCCATTTCCATCTTATAATAATGGTATTTTGAACAATATTAAAGAATTAATGGGAAGTGGATGGAATGTTTTTTCTCCTTTTTCATTAGCTCATTCTAATGATATTATAAAAGAAGTAAAAGACAAATAAAAAAAAATTAAATAATTTTTGGTTATAAATACTTTATGGTTTAATATGAAAGATTGTAATGTCATTTGTTCCTGCACTTCTCATATGAGGTCCCCATGCACCAGTACCTGGATGTGTGTAAAGATGCATTTGATGTTTATTATCTTTTGATTTGATTGTATAAAGTCCATATGCTTTTTTAAAGAATAAATAAACAAGAATATTAAATGGTGCAAATTGACCTACATGAGTATGTCCTGATAACATTAAATCATATATCCCTTTCTCACATGTTTGTTGATATCCATGAGGACGATGTTGTAATATAATATTAAATGTATTAGCATTAACTTCATTTGAAACTTTATTCATTTCATTAATATACTTCTTTTCTGATTGAGCATCATTAGTTCCAATGATAGAACATTGAAGTTCTTCCTCTGTTACTAATGTATTTTCCAATAAAATAATACCACAAGTTATTAACATAGGTTTAAGATATTCAATACCAGTGATATAATCATGATTTCCAGTGGATAAATAAACTGGACATTGTGATGTTAATGACTTGAATGGCATTAATTCTTCTATTTGAATATTTGGTGAATCAGTTAAATCTCCAGTGATGACAACAAAGTTAGGATGAAGAGGAAGGATTTTATCAACAATCTCCTGAGAATGAGAAAGAAATCTACTTCCAATGTGAATATCACTGATATGAACAAACGAAAATTCTTTTGATATTTTAGATGAATGGAAAGTAAAATGACGATACTCTAATCGATGTCCTTTCCAAAGTGAATAAGCATCAACCAACAATGAACCAATAATAACAAAAAGAAACATCGAAACTCTGTAATAATTTGGAAGATAATTTGCTGTAATAAATGATATGAAAAAAGAAGATGGTAATGAATAGAATTGAATAAGATAAGTCCAATGCAATCAATAATTAATAAAAAGGGAATCATGTTTAAAGTGAATATCATAATAGAAGCAGAATATAAAGCACATCTTCTTAATTTTGGAATTGCCATTATTCCCAATCCATACGTAAGTCCTAATATTAATGAAATTCTTCTTGCCCAGGTGTATTTATTACATAGTTCTTCTTTAGAAATTGTTTTGGTTGAAATCAATGAGATTAAATGAAGTATTGGAATGGATAGAAAGAACATATAAATAACAACAAGGAAAGAAAACACAATTGATAAAAAGACCTTTCTGACGTTATTATTCATAATAAATTACTGCAAATGAACAGTAAAGTTCATTGAAAAGAAAAAATTCATCATCAACTCATTCTGAAAATTCCATTTTTTTATCATTTTTTATAAAAACTTAAATTGATTTTAAAATACTTTTGATTTAAAAATATAAAAATAAAAATAGATTTCAACAAATATTTTTATAATCATCCGATTGTTTTATTTTGATTGAATTATATCTTCTTTATTATATTCATTTGAATAATGTTTATTTAATTGTTTAAATTAATTACTTTTTTTCTTTTTTATTGATGTAATTGATATTAACTTAAAATTATTGGAAAATATTATTTTCTTATTAAGAATATCAAATTGCTCAATGAGTATTAAATGATAATCAAAATGATAACTTAAAAGATATACTACTTGATCAGAAAATTAATTAATACTATTATTCATATCATTAAGAAAATAACTGTGTTTTATTATTTCTATACAATAGAAATACACTTTCATTACAACGTATTACAATGAAGTTATAAATATAAAACTGATTCTAAAAA
>NW_008575214.1:0-17889 GCF_000257125.1 Entamoeba nuttalli P19
AATCACTGAATTATTAAAAAGTATGTGTAGTAGATAAAATAAAAAGAGAGAAGAAAGAATAAAAAAAAATAAATTAATATGTATAATTATAATAATGCATTTAATAATAATGACAATGTGATAAATATATAAAGAAATATTAATGCTAAAAATGAATTGATTTGGCAATCTCCATTGTAACTGAAATAAGGAAGAAAACATTCAACACAATTTGGAGTTGTAATATTACAAAAACGACAATTTTTTTTACATACTGATGAATAACACTCCCCATTTAATAGAGTATAACCAACTTCGCATAATTCACAAAAAGTATTTGAACTATCACAATCAATACATTTATCTTTACAAGTACTTACACAAGAATATTGATTTAGTCGATAGAACCTTTTACATGAATAACATCGTTGTGATTCTCTATCACATGTCTTACATCCAACAGGACATAATACATTACAATATCCATTAAGAAGTTCAGACTTATCTTTACATTTAATACAAGTTTCATTATATGGATCACAAATCTCACAATCATCCGTACAGTTGTATATACATTCAGTCCCATTTAATATATATGAAGGTTGACATGAAGTACATTCAAGAGTTTCTCGTTCACACGTTTTACAATATTTTGGACATTTTATTACACATTTACCATCTTGTAATATTGCATTATTTTTACAAGAAAAACATTCTTCAAGAGCTTTATCACAAGTTAAACAATCATCAGGACATTCTCTTGTACACATTCCATTTTTGTCTAATCTGGATAAATAACTACATTCAAGACATTTACCAGTTTCTTTATCACAATCAATACAATAAGAATCTCCTTCACAATAATAAAATTGAATAATATAATTTGTTGGTTGTTTTCCTTCTGGTTGAGTTCCAATTCCACACGAATTAGTCATTGAAATTTTCATATAACCTTTGTTATCTTCTCCCCAACCGTTCCACCAATTTTTTATAATAAGATAACTAGAATTATTTTGAGTACCATAACCAACAACAACAATAGAATGAGAAGCAATAATTGATTCATTTTTACAATGTTCTATATCTAAAATTCCATATTTATATCCTTGAATTCCATTAAATAATTTTATAGAAGAAACAAATGGACCATATACTAATAATAATGATTTAAATTGTTCTGGTTTATTAATTGAGCCAAACTCAATAATATTTTTTACTAATCCATTAGGATGTTGAAGAAAACATTTTTCATGTTTACATGAAAGATATTGTGATGGTTCTAAATTAGAACTTTCATTCTGAAAATATACATAAGGAAAATCTTTTAATATTTCTTCAGTATCTCCTCCACAACATCCTTTAGCTTCTGGTGAACAATCAAAATATAAATTTGTATTAATTGATGCATTTTTTAATGTTTGATTTTTATAAGAAATAAATGCAATTTCTTTTGCTGCAAATGCATAACAACCATCACAACCTGACCAATAAATATCAGTACAAAAATCATCAGTTTTCATTGAATTAGAATTATTTAATGTGTATTTTCCACATCTTGAAAAAGATGCAGGAGGATCAGTTATTTGAGGAAGAATTGGAGGTGGGAAGATTATTGATGAATTTTTTAAAGACTTTGGATTTGAACAACCAATTTCAGAAAGGCTTTTATCACTTAATATAGTTATACCAAATACAGCAGTAATTTTAGAAGAAGATAATGAATTAAAATATCTATATATTTTAATTTGTTCCTATTTGATATTATGAATATCAGTTTAATGAATATTTGAATATAAAACAATTTACAAACCATAAAAATATTTTTTCTATAATTAATTTCTGTTGTAGTCGAATAACTTTTATTAAAATATTTACAAAAATTTTCCCACAATATTTCATCAGGTAATTCTAAATTAAATTGATCATCATCATTGTCATTTGTATTATTTAAAAGATCTTCATTAATATTTTGTATTTTAATATTATGTTCTTGTATTTCTTGTAGTTCATTAAAATATTCTGAATAATTTATTGAATGAATTAGTGATGGACAAAATGTTTGTTGTGCATAAGTGTAAATAGAAAAAAGTAATATCACTTTTATTGTTATTTCATTCATCTTTAATTTTGAATAACTAAAATTATAGTTCTTTTATCTCTTTTTTTTTGTTTATTGAAGTTTTATGAAATTGCTTCAATAAACAAAAAAAGAAGAGGAATGACATTAAAAACAAAATTTATAATTTCTATTGAATAACATAAATATTATTTTATAGTTTTTTTAAATTTATTTTTTTTAATAACAAATAAAAAAAAAATAGTTAAAAAATGTTATTTTAATTAATAAATCAATTAAATTCAGAAAATGTATTACAGAGTAATATTTTTTATATCTGGATCTACTAAACTTGTTGGTACTATTACATCCCCAAATATTTCATGAAGTGTTTTAAATGTCTCATCAATATTAAATTCATCAGCAACTAATTCTTTCTTTTTATCTCGAAGTTCATCACAAACGTTTTGTTTTGAATCCATCATCATTTCTTTCATTTTTTCAGCAAGCATAAATGCAGCATCAAAAAGTGCTTGTAAACACATTTTACACTCATTACTACTTCCAAGATATCTCTCTTTTAATGATTTCATTGCTGGAACTAATAAATGATAGACAGCACGTGGTCCCATTGCAGTAATACCAACAATTCCCCCATATTGAGTTGTTAAAGGTTTTGTTGCATCAGTAATAGCTTGTAAATATGTTTGAAGTAAACGAGCATGAAGACGACCATATTTTTCTGAATAACGGTCACGTAATTTTTTTACAATAGCAGCAGCTTGAACACGAATATTCCAATGATTATCATAAGAATTTGTGCCAATTTGTTTTGTTACAACTAAAGTTAAAATAACTGGGAATAATTGATGTAAATAAGGTTCAAGATTAATGTTTTGATTTTCTCTCATAGCATTTACTAAAGACAACATATTAGCTAATATTTCTAATGAACCAAGATTAGCCAATGTATGATTTGAAATGTATCTAATAAAATATGGTGTTAGTTGTTGCAATCCAGAATCTGTTCTTACACTATCTAAACATTCATCAATTTTTTCTTTATTATTAGTGTTAAGAATTTCTACTACCATGTCATAATACATTTGTAATTCTTTACTTAATGAATGTTGAATTATTGGTTTTGTTTCAATAGTTTCTTCTTGTTTTTGTTTTTCTTGAACAACAACTGATGGATTTTGAGGAATTAATGGTTGAACTCCTTCTACAGTTAACCAATGACATCCAACATTAATATCACGTGGAATATCTGGGAAAAATTGACAATGAACAGCTTCATTTAATCCAATACTTTGTTCTTGTCGTACAAACATTTCATGATTAGAAGGAAGTCTTTGATAATATAATGGAATTGATGGATTATATCCATAGTATGGTTCGAGTTTCTTTAATTTTAATGCAGAATTAATGTCTTGAATTGTTAATATTTTACGTTTAGAATGTCTCATAAATTTAGTAGCTTCCTATTCATTTGTTAGTGATACACTTTATTAAAATCATTACTATAAAATAATTATGTAAGCAAACATTGAATAATTCACTAATTGAATTTTCTGCTTCTTCTGAAATTAAATTAATCATTTCATCACTCATTTCTTCGAATCCATTTGCACTTAACATACTTTTAATAAAATCAAGAGGTATCTTTTGCGAAGTCATATGATCTACATTTATCTCTTTTCACTTCATTTTTTTTTTGTTATATTCACTCAAATGTTTAATTAATTAAAAAAAAAAGAATTATTGTTTTAGATTAAATATCTTAAAATATTATTAAATAGTCCAAATTGCTTGTGAAACATGGGAATCACTCAGTCAATTCCTTTTGAAGAACAAATACCTAATACCCCTCCTACAGAAATGGAAGAAATTCAGCCAGATGTTCCATTAGTTAATGCACAAATTAAACACGTTGTGTTATATTGTATTGATAAAATGACATTACATGTTAGTAATGGTTTTCTTCATTTTTTAATTGATTGTGCTATAGAAGCACATCTTGAAGCATATACAATGGTTGAAGGTCAAAAAAAAATTTTAGAAACAAAAGAATTACCAGCTCAAATGCAACAAGAAGTGTCAATTCCAAATATAAGTAATATTTTAGCATTAACTATTGACATTACAAAATCAGTAAATGCTAATATTCCACTTACTGAATATATTTTGATTGATTCTATCTCTGTAACTATTTTATTAACTAGTGAAGTACCAAAAATTTCTAGTCAACAATTTCATATTGGTGATGTTACATATAACTCATTTGATGTATTTGGTGTTGATAGTGATGATGTTACTGGTACTGATAATCTTTGTGTTATTTGTACAACAGACCCACGAGAAATTTTATTATTACCATGTAGACATATTACTATGTGTGCTGGATGTTATGAAGAAGTTAAAGAAAGAACACACCAATGTCCAATATGTCGAACTCGTTTGTTACAATAAAAATCAAATTATTATTTAAAGTAATTAACAACATAGCAATAACTGCAGCAATTAATTTTTCAAGAAAGTCTGTTGCATCAAAAGATGATGCAACAGAAATAGAAATTGTTGATACTAAATGATCTTATGAATTTTGTTGATTCAAAATCTCTTTTTGGTTTGGTTTTAAAGAATCAAAAATTTAAATAAAAGTTTAATTGGTTAAAAGAAGAACTGAACTTATTATTTATATAGTCAAATGACTGCAAACCAATCTAAGCCAATTGATCCTTTTGAATATCAAATAAAATTAATTGATACACAAACTGAACTTGAACACACACGTGCTATTGTCGCACAACAAGCTAGCGAAATTCTTCGTTTAAAAAGAAAAGAGTCTCAGGTTATTGACTTAGAAAAGGAATTAAACCAGTTAGAACTATTTATGAAAGAAACAGAACAACAAATGAATGATATTAATTTAGGAAATGAAAATGATAGACAAAGACTATTAGATGATTGTCAAAAAGTTAAATTATTTTTTGAAGCTCTTCAAAGCCAAGTGGATACTCTTCAGTCATTAGAAAGTCTTACTAGTTCTGTATAATTGAAAATTAATGTTTAAAAAAAAATAAACTTAAAGAACCTGGTAGTATTAGAAAAGAATAATATCTATTATTTTAATCAAGTGATTTCTTATTTTGAAATGGAAGTGTTGGTTTTGAAAATTCATCTAATTGAGGTTTATACTGAACATAAAGAAAAGAAAGAAGAGAAGTTGGGATTGTTAACACAAATATACCTACCATTAAATTAAAAGCAAACGTACATCCAATACTAAGAATGACAATATGTACTATTATAATTATAAATAATAATTTGATAATATCCATCTTTTATTGTCAAATTAAATTATTTTTTTTTAGTTCTATTTGTTTTTGTAAATAAATAGAATTACTTTGTTTTTATAATTTTAATCACCGATATTTTGTATCTAAATTATCTTATTATTAACGTTTTAACTAAGACATTTATTCTTTGTTAATAAATAATTGTTATTTACACATTTTTTTATAAGTAGCTTGTTTAATGAAAAATTGAAAAAAAAGTATTTGTTATATAATTTTCATCATCTTTGTTATTTAAAATTTGTTGGTTAAACTTATAAATAAAAAAGTAAATGGATTTCATATCAAAAGTATTTCTCTTAATGCCTCGTAAATAACAATAATAAAATAGTAATAATCTCATAATAAATTTGTTTTTAAATATTTTTTAGAGATGTTTAAATGATTATTTGGGACAATGTAGACTTATAAAAATCACAATTGTTATTTATTAAGTAATTATGTTATTCATTTTAATGAATAAATATCTATCTTTTGATTTTGGTATTTCATATATTCATATAAATATTATCCATTAATAATTCAATAAAAAGAAGAAAGCTTCAAATAATAATAATATTATTATTATCTAAAATTAGAAATTATGTTTTTGAAAAAACAAAAAAGAAAGAAAATAAAAAATGAAAAAAATAATTAGAACTATAAAATAATTATTTCAAAGAAAAAATGCCATCAACCAAACGTGCATTTTCAACAACTAGTATTTTCTTATTTGTTTGTTAATATTTAAAAAAAGAAATTAGAAATGGACTTATAAATTTAGACACTTGGGACTGTAGGATTATTAATCTCAGTTGTATTATTTGTATTATTAAAGAATTCAATGCATTTTATTCCAAGTGGAATAAAATGGATTCTTTCATTTAGTATTTGTGGTTCATCAGTGGCATTAATTACATCATTAATTGGAATATATAGTGGATTCCAATTAAAGAAAATATTCATATATATTGTTTGTTTTATTATTTTTAAGATAATAAAAATAATTATTAATAAAATAAATAGTATATTGGAGGATGTGTTGTAGTTACTATTCTTTTTCTTGGTACTACAGTAACAAGTTTTATTGGAGTTGCATTTCCTGATTGGAGTTTAACTCATTTTTGGAATGGTTTGAATTCTAATCAAAAAGCATTTACTGAAGTTGCATATAGATGTTGTGGATGGAAGGCATATTCTCAAAATGATTGTGCATATTATCCAATTCCAGGAGAAGTACAAGCACCATGTTATGCTAAGTTATATTTTCCATATAATGGATTTATTATTATGACATTAATTCTTGGAACTCTTGCTTCAGTCATGTGTGTTTCATTTATTGGGATGGCTGTATATTTCATTATTACATTTAAAGTAGGTAATGGCTCTTCTTCATCTGCAGCTTCTAAAAAGGATGATGATTATCAAAGAGTTGTTGATGAGTTTAGTGAAAACATTGAGGAATAATACAATTCCCTTTCATCTATTTCTTAAAACAAATGTTTTTTCAATTTACTGTTTAATTCCATTTCTTAAATTCTTGAAGAATATGTCCATTTTCATCTGTTACTTCTCCATTATGAAAATGTATTTTAATAAAACCTTCTACACTTGCTGTTTCACCTTCTAACCCAATTAATTGAATTGGGATATCTCCAAATAATTTTCTTACTCGCATTTTCATTTCTAATCCTTCTTCTTTATTTGTACAAACAATAATAATTCCTTTTGGTTCTTGTTCATCAAAAACTTCCCAAAAATCATTAGTCTTTACAGTGTTAATAAGCCATTTTATTATTTGTTGTTGTTCAGGATTATCTTCATTACAAATAATATGCATAACTTCTCCTTCTTTTAATTCTTTAAAAATTAAATCATTCTGACTTTTACTTTGAATAATTTCTTTTTCTTTTATTGCTTGTTTTCTTTCAAAATTTTCTTTAAGATTATCTGGGTCTATAACTGATGCTTTTGGTCTTATTTTTAATGTTCCACTTCCTTTTGTTTTACTTTTTGATGTTTCTTTATAAACACTTGTTATTTTATTTAATACACCAGGGTTTGTTTCTATTGTTTTTTTAATATCATCATTTCCTGTATTTTGTATGGATGTTTTCATTGTTTTTGAACTTGATTTTTTTATTTTATGTAATTGTTTTCTTTTTGGTTCTGGTTCTTTTGATGCGTTAAGACTAGGCTCTGAATGAGTTTCTAATGACTTTTTTCCTTTGGACAATTTTTCTTTTTCTTCTAATGGAGGAGTTACTACAATTGGAACTGTTGGTTTACTTGAAAGACTACTTTTTGATTTTGTTTTATGTTGTTGGTCTTTTGGAGAAGATAAAACAAATAATAATGGTTCTGTTTTATGTTCACCTTTTTTTTTCTTACTTTCTGATTCTAGACGAGGGGTTTTTTGTTGAGATTGTAAATAATTATTATTTGATAAATGAGGATCTAATTTAGGAATTTGAGTATCTGCTTTTTCTACTTGAGATGATAAGATACAATCTTTATAATTAATTACAGTTGGTTCTGTTTTAGATTTTGTTATTTGAGTTTTTGGTGATAAAAGGGAATTTAATTTTTTATTAATATCTAATAATGAAATTTCTGTTTGAGTTGATTTATTCTTTAATATAGAAATCTCTTCTAAAATTTTTGTATATTTTTCATCATTATCCATAATAGAAATTGAAACTTTCTTTTTTACATCAATTAATTCATTAGCACAATTATTAGTTTTTAAGATACATTCATTTAGTCTTTTTTTAAACATATCATTTAAATTTTTTTCATTTTCATTTGAATTATTTGTAACGTTAAGTACTAAATGAATTTTATTTTCAATTTCATTTATTCTTTTTTCAATTAATATAAATTTTTCTTTTATAAAAGAGTTTGTCTGTTCATTAGTTTTAATATTTTCTTCACATTGAATAATTCGAGATATTAAGTCATTAATTATTAAATCATCATTTCCTATTTTCTTTATTTCGTTTTGTAGAAGTTTTTTTTCACTTAGTTTCAATATCATTTGTCTTAATTCACAAATTTGGTTCATAACATTTTCTAATTTTTTGTTATATTCTTCTATGAGTGTTGCTTTAGTTTTATTGCTCAAAGTATTTCCTTCTATAAGAATTATTTCTTTAATACCTTTTCCTAAAGTGAAATTAACTTTATAATTTGTTTCAATTGGTTCAATAGAAAGGATTGAACCTATTGACTTTATTCCATCAGGTTCAGAAAATATTTTAATCGAATTTGAATAATATCCATCACTCCTTAATACCTTATTTTCAGCTTTCATTTCTACTATTAATTCATCAATAAATCCTGTTAATCCTTGTTTTAATGTAAATAATACATGAAATACTATTTTATTGGTAGTAAACTCAATTTTTCTTTCAGTCATTTTTTTGATTTTGTTTAAATTATTTAGTAATTTAAAGTTTTTAGATATTTAACATTCATTTGGTTCTTTTTTATGTATCTGATTAGTATCATCAATTTTCCTTTTTTTATAGAAATGTGAATTTTCTGAAATTCCAAAAAAATCTTTATTCAAAAGAATTTAAGTATTATGACTAAAAAGTCACTTTCATTATTGGAAATTATATTTATAAAAAAATAGATTGGTGAGTGAAAGAGTAATCAATGAATGGAAATTCATCAAATAGAAAGATATTTGGATTGGAGTAAAAAATAAAAAAAATAAAAATAAAAAAAGAAAGAAGAAAAAAAAAATAATAAAAAGTTAAAATGAAAAGAAGATCGAAATATAAAAATAATTAGGAAAATTGAACTAAAAAATAAAAAGAGGTAAATTTAAGAGAAGAATGGCAGAAAATGAAGAATTAAATGTTTCAGTTATGCAACTCCAACCATCAATATTTGAGGCATGGGCAAAAAAACAAGGAGGTTCTGTAAAAAATTGGAAAAAGAGATGGTTTGTATTAAAACCAACAAGACTTTGGTATTTTAAAGCTAAAAATTCAACAAGTGCACAAGGATATATTGAACTAACACCTCAAACTACAATTCAAGAAGAAACTGGAATGAATGTACCTGGTAAAAAATTTTTCTTTAGTATAGATTCTAGAAATCAAAAAGGAACAAGAAAATTTATATTTTGTGTTGATAATGAAGTGTATTTAAGAGAATTTTTAAAAAGAATTTTCGATGCTATTCATGCCCAACAACAACTTAATCTTCCTAAAACTACTTCTGTTGTTCAAAAAGTGGAAGAAATTCAATTGGCTCCAATTAATGTTGGTGGTTCTCAACCAAGTTCTTTAAGTCCTACACAAAACTTAAATAATTCTATTCAGTCTAATACTTCTATTCAACAATCAAATCTTCAACAAAATAATCAAATAATTTCTTCTTCACAAGAAAAATCTACTCAGTCTCCTCTCTTGGATAAACCTCAAACTCAAGCACCAAAACCACAGAAAAAAGCTGGTTGGGTTGTTACTCGACCAACTATTTCACATGGAAGTATTACACAAACACAATCAAGTTGTGACAACACTTCTTTACAAAATGGGAATGAAGAAAATAAAATGCAAGTCCAACAAGAATTGGAGGATATTCGTCGTGTAGAAGAAGAGAAAAGAATGGAAAAATTTAGACAACAACAAGAAGAATATATGAGAATTCAACAAGAAGAAGAAAAGAAACGTATTGAAGAAGAAATTCAAAGACAAATGGAAGAACAACAAAAAGAAGAAGAACAAAAAATTCGAGATCAACAAGAAATGATAAGACAACAAGAAGAATTACTTAAACAACAAGAACTTCAACAACAATTAGAAGAAGAAGAAAGAAAGAAAAAAGAATTAGAAGAACAAGAAAAGATGAAACAAATGAATGTTATTATAGATGAAAATAATAAAAAAGAAAATAGTTCAAGTTCAACATCTGATTATGATGATGGAGAAGATATAACATTACAAAATGTTATTTCATTTGTTCAAGCATTTGAATGGATTGGAGAAAATGCACAAGAATTTGTTCAATTATTCTATGATAATATTCCTAGAAGATCTCCTACTCATCTTTCAGCATCAGTTAATCCAACTGGAACAGAAATATTTTTAAGATGTACATCACCATTATCAGAATTAAGAACTGTCATAGAATTTTTTAATCAAGTTGGATCACCAGAAGAACAAATAGAAAAAATGAAAACAGAAGCAGGAAGAAATGGAGTTTTAGCAATTGAAAGTTGGATATCTTTAAGTGATAAAGGAGGATGTGATGCTGGATGGAATATTATTGCAGAACAAGATAGTTTAGATGTAATTCAAGATATTTCTGATCCATCAGAAATAGATAGTGTTGGTATTATTAAATTATGGTGTGAAACTAATCATGTTGATTATGTACATCGATTTGGTAGAGATATGGGGGATCAACCACCATATAATACAGAATTTTGGATGGATATTCCATCTAATGAAATAGAAATGATTCAAAATGCAGCTACAGCATTTATGTTCCCAGAAATACCAAAAGAAGTATTAGACTCATGTTTAGGATCACGTGTAATGGTAAAAGTAGTAACAAGTGAAGATGGCTTTGTAAAATTCTCAGTTATCATTGAGAAAATACAAGAACAAAATATAAAGAATTGTATTGAATTATTAAAAGAAGATCCAACAGATGTATTAAATTTACAACAATTATTAAACATTAAAATAGAAGGATTTGAATATACATTCTTAAATGAAGGATTTGGATACGATGTTTATAATGAAGGAGCTAAAACATCTGTTGTATTCAGAATGGGTAGTTTCTAAGAAAGATTAAAAAAGAAATTCAATACATTTTTAAGTTTAACTCAATCAATTTTTAGTTATTTCAAATTATATGTAAAAGATATATGATATTTTAATTAAACAAAATGAAAGAAGAAATGAATTTATTTCAATACAAATCGATTAAGTTCACTAATGAAGTTTTTAAATGAATTTAATTCATTATCATCTAACATACAATATTCTAATAATTCACTCCCATTAAAAGGAATGATTAATTCATTCAAAATAAGAGGAAATTGTATATTATATTTTAATGAATTCACTAATATTCCAACTTGATTTCCTTCACAATGAATATTTTGGTCATCAGTAAGTATAACAACTCTTCCAAAATTAAGAAAAACAATTGCAGAAGCTTCAATTTGTTTAATTATTTCTTTTTTTAATAAAGTATGTCTTGCCTGTGGTTGTTGATAATTATTAGTAAAGATATAAATAATTGGATTATAAATGGAATATAAATAATATGGATCAAAGTCAAAGAGAAGATGTTGGTATAATGCTGATAATTGTGGATTAGCTCGAGAATATAATGGAGATGTTAATAAATAATTACAAATTTTTAAAAAAGTTAAAAATTGATAATGAGGAGTTGATAATACTGTTAAATAACGTTTTAAATTCTTTTTTAATTCTAAAGGGTCTGGAAGATTATAAAATAATGATTGAATAGATGCTCCAATAGACAAACTATTATAATATTCTATAACTGTATTAACCATTATAAATTTTATTGTTTCTATACAACTACATTTAAATGAAAGAGAATTATAATCCAATGAATCATTATAAATAAACTGCATATATAATACTGTTTTTTTATACTTTGATTTCTCTTTGAAATAAATAGAAATATTTGAATGACTTTTTGGAGTTGTTGGTGCTAATGAAAATATAACTTTTTTTTTAGGAAAGGTTTTATCATTAAAACTTCTTTCAAATGTTGAGTTGATTATTTGTATTTGAGATGGATATAATATTGTTAATGTCCCACCATTCGTTCTAGGCATTTCAAGATCATTTATTAATGAATTGATTGAGTCATCAAATGTTTGTGATGTATGTCTATCCCATGTATGAAGAGATCCACCATTTAGTCTAATATAATGAAGAAGAATTGGATAAATATCTGATTGATATTTATCAGGAAATACTACATGAAGAGGAACAGATAACTGGATTGGGTAAGGAAGTTCTTTAGCGTTTGTATTTATAAATGAAACCAATTCTATTCCATGAGTACAAATTGTATTAATTAATTGAATACATTTACACCATCCATCAAGACATTGATGTAAATGAATTAAATCAATAAAAGGAAGATTTTCATTAAAATTTGATAAAATAGAATCAACCATAGATGGTGTAAGCCATAAAGATTCAATATTAAATGGTAATTCAGTTATTTCTTTTAATCCAGGAATTATATTAATATTCATTCTTGTTCCATTTTTAATGTAATGAATTGAATTTTCATTAAAGAAGATACATGCCACTTTATATCCTTTTGAACTAATTTGTTTAATTGTTTTTTTAATCATTTCTTGACATGAAACAATTTCTAATTGTAATGATATTAAAAATATGAATTTCCTTTCAGTAGAAGAATGTTGTATTTCTGTATGAATAGTTGCTTGTGTTTTTGGGATATTTTCTATATTTTCATTAATTCTTCCACAATTACAACAAATAAATGAATTTCCATTATGTGTATTATAGATATTATCATAATAACCACATTTACATTGACTTGGTTGTATTGATGATTGTTCATTAATAGGGTATGGAGTAATATGAATTGTGTGTGGTAAAATATCTTTTTGCCTATAAATGAATTGACATGATGTGGTTATCATTACTTCTTTTTTATTTCATTTAGTTCTTTTTATATTTTTTATTTTTTCATTAAAAAAGTTTTTAATTAAAATTAACCATAATTATAGTTAATTATCTTTTCTTTTGTTTAATTAACGTAATTCGATGGGAAAATACCTTTTACTCCATTAAGTTCTCCACTCCACCAATCACCTGACTTCTCTAATACAGTAATGACATCTCCTTCTTTAAAAGACAACTCTCCTGCATCTACAGCAGTATAATCATAAAGTGCTGTTACAGTTGAAAATTGATTTGTTGGTTGAGGAGTAGTCATAACTGGAGTAGTTGGTTCTGTTGGTTTAGTTTGAGAAGTGAAATCATCATTAATAAATCCTCCTAGATCATTATTTTTCTTAGCACGAACATTTTCTAAAACAATCATTGATTGTTCATTTGGTGTGATTGGAATTTCTTGTTTTAAATCTACTTCAGGAATTGATGAAATAATACTTGGTACTTTAGTCCAAATTTCATTTAATTCATTAATATAGTCTGTGTAACTCTTCATACAATTAACACAAATTTGTGGAAATTGTATTTTAACTTGTTCTATACATTTGTTTATGTCAGTAACTATCTCATTTCTCAAATAATCATAATTGTCTTTAGCTTCATTATATCGAGTCTCTGCTTCAGCTAACCCATTTTGTTTTTCTGGTGCTTTTTTAGCAATTGACTCATATTTGTCATGAGCTGCATCCATATCTAATCTTCTTTGTCCTAAAGTTTTAGTCCTTTTTTCCATAATAGTACATGCCTCAACAAGCCTTTGAATTGGTTCAATTACTTCCTCTTTAATTTTCATACCATATAAATGACCTTTCATATCTATTTCTTCAAAAATACTATAACACTCTTGACAACAACATCCTTCTCCTAATAAATCTTTTCCATCTTTCATTGCTTGCATATGACAAACAGTTGATGATCTTCCTGCATCTGGTAGTTTTGAATATGAAGAACTAGCTTTCTTTAATTTCTTAATAGTATTTTGCAAGTCAATTTTTAATTGATTTACTTCATTATCTTCAGTCTTTTTAGAAACTCCAACAATTTCTTTAACTCCTTGGAATGATCTCTTAAAAAACATATTATTTCTGGGTTTTAAGTTCTTACCCATTTTTAGATGTTTACTATTCTGTTCATCTGTATTTTCATTTTATTCTCTCCTTTATTTATCTCAATCCTTCTTTAATCATTTCTTGTTATCATAGTTTTTTCTTTTCAATTTTTATGAAGAAACTTTGATTAGATCCATTCTTTCTTAATGGTTATAAACAAAAATCCATTAATTAAGTTTGTTATCTTTATATTTCATTAATACATTTTTCTTTAATTAATTTATGGATTATGTTTCTTACTTCTTATAATAATTTTATGTGTTTATTTTCTCAATTGTGTTTTTTTTTTGTCATATTAAAAAATAAATTATTATATCTTTTCATTTCCTTTTTGTTTTTTTCAGGAATGTGTATTGTTTTCTTTTTATCTTTTTTGGATATAACTATCACAGAAGCAGAAGTTAAGCAAAAACTCTTATTTTTGGAAATATACATTGAAAAAAATAAAAGAGTTTAGTTCAAGAAATTACAAATAAAAAGAATAAAAAGAAAGAACCATTCAATTAAGTTAAGTAATAACCAACACAAAAAGGCAATAAAAAATATTATTTATAATGTGAATAAATTAATGATTACTTAGACATATATATTCAATTATGTTAAAATAACACACTTTGAAATAGGAAATAAAAAACAATAACAAAATTTTTAAAGAAAAAAGTTATTCAAAATATGCTCCACAAGTTGGACAACGACCTTTTTGTTTTTCACAATAAATGCCAAAACAAGAAGAACATACATACCCATGGTCTAATGGTTTTTTACAATGGAAACACCATAACTTCCAATCAATTGCAGGTTGTTGATTTCCAGTTACTCGAATTATTTTTTCAGTGTCACAATCAGAAGTATTATTACTCTAATAATTAATTGAAATGAAAAAAGTTTCTTTTTGAATAAAACAAACTAATAGCCTTGGAAAGAGGGATTGAAGTGTAGCAGTATTGTAAATTCCATTTGTTAAGTATGAAGCTTGTTGACAAAAAGTGCATCTTGTTTCAATTACACTTAATACAATTGTATCAATGGTTGTTTTCTATTAAATAAGTAATTAAATGATGATTAAAACCATTTAACAAACAATTCTCTGAGCAGCAAAAACACAATTCATAAGAGGAATAAATTTTGGTGAACTTTCAAATGGAGTTGATACAACAATTATTTTTTTCTGAACGTCTGGTTGAAGTTTACCATCTTTATTAATTGTGGTGAGGGCTAATGACATTGCTGATGATAGATTTGGTTCATTGACAAGAAATTTATCATTTAATACTTCTTTTATTGCTTCTGCTATTGATGTAGTTAATTCTCCTCTATCACTTTCTTTTACAAATACACTTTTACCAGCATAAACAATTGTAAAAATTGATGAATTATCATGAATTTCTTTTAAAACTCGAATAAATGAATTTATTATATTTACATATTCTCTTATTTCTTCAACATTTAGTTTTCTATTATTATGAACAAAAAATGTTGCATCAAGCAATATTCCACAAATCATAGGTAAACTTTGTTTAATCAGAGTAGATTGTTGTTTTTGCATGAACCAAATGAATCATTTAATCTTTTTTTAATTAATTTTCATTTTTTTTTTATTCATTTATCATTATTTATTATCATTAATCTAAGTAATTGGTGGTAACGAAATTTCTTCAACGCAACGTTCAGTGGCGCTATTAAGTTGTTTGTCTGTTTTTTCTTTTTCTTCATAAGAAGGAAAAATAACTGGTGGGAATGATGGAGCCATTGGAAACATAACAGGTGAAAAAATTGTTCTTTTTTCATGAGGTTGGGTTGGATATTCAGGTTGAACAAATGAATCTGAACAAATAAGTTCTTCTTCATAATATTTTTTGGACAAATGAAGTTCTAATTCATTTCGAATTAAATACAAGAGCTGAACTTCCCTATTCATTTGAAGTTCAACCATTTCAAGTGTTTGTTCCATCATCTTTAATTTCTTTTCTACCAAATTAATTTGTTGTTTTAAATCTGTTTTTTTTTCGGTTGTACAATCTTCACTTTGTTTTTGTTCTTCACTTTGATTTCTTTTCATATATTTTTCAATCTTATAAACTCTTAACTAGTGTAGTCTTTCATTTCAATTACATTAATTAATCTTATCGAAAAGAAAGTATTTTGTAAACTTCAAAAAAAAAAGAGGAATTTAGAAAAAAATAAAAGAAGAATAAAAACTTAAAAAAAGAAAATCAATAAACTAAATTTTATAAATGCAACACAAATTGTTAAATCTATTCCAGTTACCAGAACGTGCTTTAGACATGATCCTTTCTAACTTAAGTAATGAAGATTACCTAAAAATGGTTGAAGCTTATGAAGAATTTATACCTCAACAAATGTCATTATCAAGATTAAAAAGTATTTTTGGTGAGAAGATTGAGATTGAAAAAAAATTAGAAAACCGAGGATGGCATTACCTTATTCGTAAACTTATTAAACAAGCACATCCACAAGAGTTAGTTTCTAATATAAGTGACAATAGATTTTTTACTGTATCTGGGAGAAAATACTCTCCTACAAGTGCTAAACATATGGATATGTGCACTCATATTGGTCAATACCCTTTTGGTCCAGAAAAAATGGTTGGTGTTATGACAAACCCAAACAATGAACGTGTTATTATTGAATCAAATATCTATTATTTTGAAGTAACATTTGATAAAATAGATAATCCATTTGAATATACTTTTGCTATTGGACTTTGTCCGTTACATTATAAAAAAGTTTGTTTATATTCTTAAATTAAACTATAAAAATAAGAGTCATTAAATAGGATAAATTCATTGGTTGGGAAGAAAATTCTATTGGATATCATTCAGATGATGGTAAAATGTTTTATAACAATCCAAAAGGAAAGACATTTGCAAAACCTTATGGACAAGGAGATACAGTTGGTTGTGGATTTGATGTTTCAAATCATATTGTTTTCTTTACAATAAATGGGGTTAGTCTTCCTCTTATTCCTGTTAAAGAAAATGCTTTTTACCCTGCAATTAGTTTAAGAAGTTACAAAGACTTTACTATCAACTTTGGAGAAGAACCATTTAAATATGATGTTTATCATTTTAAAACAAAAGATGAAGTTAAGGATGGTCATAAAGACCAAAGTAGTGAACAAACCTTTGATAAATCAAACTTGTTTTTCAATTCTAAACTATTAAATCACTTCTTAAACTCAGAAGATGAAAGTTCTGGTTCAAATAGTTTTAATCCAACTAATTCAAATTGTGAAAGAACGAATAAAGACGAAATAAGTGAAGATGGAACCAACAGGGATAATTCTAATAATGAGGGGTCTGAGGATGAAGAATTAGAAGAGTCAATAGATGAAGATACTGATGAAGACACAAGTAGTATTTTCTCTGAATAATCAGTTCAGTAATATATAACAATTTTTAGTTAATATTTTTGTTTTATAAAACAAACAATTTCATAAGTCTAAAAATCAAAAATTTTCTTTTACTTTTGGTTAGAAATGATAATATAACAACTGTAAAAGGAGTTTAGAAAATGAACTAAAAGTATATGAGTTTAACAAGTTATATAGCCTAATTAGATAACATAAAATGTTTTTAATTCTACTATCCATTGAAACAACAATATCTTGTTTTAATAATTCAATTTATAATAGGGATTTGAAAGAAAATATAAGAAAGATATTAGTG